>NC_133492.1:3999613-4048862 GCF_025370935.1 Choristoneura fumiferana
CTGCCAAGCACCAGCAGATGTTCCTGTTCCTGCGCTGGGTAGTGACAAAACGACTTTCAAAAATCCCTAGTTAGTTTTTTTTGTTTTTTTTTCGTAGTTTTAGTGTCTTTTTATTTAATTTTTGTGTATCACATTTTGCATTTTATAACGAATCGATTTTTTCAACTGCTACCTAATGCTGTAATTTTTTATTGGCAATTAAATAAAATGAAATAAATACAAATTATAATACCAGTGAATCTGCGAGCTGTTTAGGCCTAACTTTTATTTTCAAGACACACGGCACCGCTGTTTAAAAAAAAATCCAAACGGAATAGACAAAAAAGCATACAAGGTAGTTTCCTGGGCAAAAAAAAAATAAAATTCTGTCAGTATTATATTATCTGATAATACTTGACACGTATTTTTCTTTCGAAAATCAAACAGGTTCGTTAGTTGTGTTTTTTTTGTCAATATAGTTTTATGGAAACTTTTTAAAACGGGCGTGCCATGGGAGTAGGAAAAGCTAAAAAATATATATCTCAGCTATTTTATGAGATCTACAGCTCACATAGACAATAGTTTATAAGATGTACGTAATGTAAGATGACGCACAGGTTTTAGGTCATTTTGCGGGAATCCCCGAGGAGGACCGAGGGAAATGAAACGTCAGTGTGAAATCCCCGGGTGACTGACGAGTCGCGGGATTGTTATATTATTACAAGCTTGTGCCCGCGGCTTCGCCCCCGGTGTAGTTTTGTTTTAATTATCTTAATCTTCTTTTATAAGAACCTTACCCTGACAATAGCAAACACAACAAAAAAGAATTATCGAAATCGGTCCAGCCGTTCACGCGCAATAGGGATTCATTTTTATATATAAGATTACCTACAACTAGGGTTTCTCTGGGTAGGTACGGTCAAGGACTTTAATTCATGAGCTACCATAGAACCTTTTCAAAATTGGAACCTTTTGAATTTTAACAAATCTTACTACAAAATTTTCAAGAACGATTATAATGTTAACCCTTTACCAGGCAAAGGGATATATTCCTCCCACATCTTATATCGGTTACCGTAGTCAGGTTTTAACTCCAAACCTCCTACAAAATATTTTGTCGATCCCTGAAAATAGTATTTTATTATCTTCATTCACAACACGCTTCTAAATCGCGTAATATATCTTTGGCAGCCGTTTAGATTCACTTGAACTCTAATTTCAGTAAACTACGGAGAAATTGGAACACTTTCCTTAATTTCTATGAAACAGAAGTACATAGATCGAACAATTTTTTGATATTTTATAGATTTTGAGTGTTGAAAGGTAATGTAATCTTAAACATTGCTAAATATTTATGCACTTGTATGACCAAAATTAGGATGTGGGTTGACATTATCCCATGGCCTTATTAGAGTTTAACTTTACTGTGCGGTAGCTATTCTTCCCATGGCCCGGTAAATTGTCTTGTCGTGTCATAAAAACTCGCGTAAGTAATAAAACTGTTTTTGTGTTCAACCTAGAGCGAATTCATGTACCTAGCTGTAAAATCTCCTTTTAAAGACTTTCCCTGAAGAATAAGATGTGGGAGGAATATATCCCTTCGCCTGATCAAGAATATAATAAGACAAAATCGAGTATGACAGTTAATTACTTAGACAGGCGATGGGATAACCGTAACCCACATTTTTATTTCTGGTTTAAAGGAACATCTCCGACTTTCGTAAATGAATTTTTTACAAGGCGTTAAATACGGTTGTAACAGTATATAAAGTACGTATGAAGCCACGCTAGTTCTAAGGGGCCTGGTAAAGGGTTAATTATCTAGAAAATAAAATAAACCATTTCATTCCGTCGCTTAGTTTACGTTTTATGATTTATTTTATTCTTTTGGGCCCTATTCCACATACGATTTTGTTGAGCGTTGAAATATACTGAGCGGCAAAAATCTGGCCCTCAAATGTATGCAGTAATAGGTAATTTTGTATGGAGAGTGGGCCAAATTTTGTGCTGCTGAGTATATTTTCGAGTACGCTCATCTTAAAAAGATACATTAAAAGTTGAACACGGAAACTCACAGAAGCTCAACTTGTGCACGTAGATTCTAAGTAATCGTTTAAAACAGGGTATTACTCCGTCTCCCGGCAATTGTTAGTAAAACTTGTTTCATTACATTGGACTTATAAAGCTCGACTTTTATGGGACATTAAAAAGTTTTTCGCAAACATGAGAAAAGTTGGTCGGCGGTTCGATTTTTTATACAGACCTTTTGAAATGGGGTTTAGTGGGATTCAGTTTGGAGTTAAATCGAAGTGGAGCATGTAGAATTACGGTCGAGAGTTTCATCATAATTAGGTATATTATACTAGCTATTGCCCGCGACTTCATCTGCAAAAAAACCGTAGAAATTCCAAAAACATGCGGTATTCATTGACGTTGTACTTAAAGTTAAAAACAAAGTTGAAGTGGCAATGGGCGCTCAAAGAACAGATAATGTTGGTGGAGAAAAGTCTTCGACTGGGGACCGCGAACCAAAAGATAAAGCGTTGACAGGCCTCCCATTAAGGGGACTGACGTCTTTGCAAGAGTTCTGGACAACAAGATTTGTTCAGCGGTGGGCATCATTCAGCTGATGATGACAAATTTAAGCTGTTGCGCTCCAACCCTGTGAAGGACAGAGGGACAGGCGGACGGACGTGTAGCATGGCGACATAAATAGGGTTCCCTTGTCACCCTTTGGAGACAGAACCGTAAAAACGCTCGCCGGTCGCGCGTAGGTGCTTCCGAGCCGTACGCGCATTGCAAGCGGTAAAGGATGTAAATCCCTACTGTCCGTCGTATCCCACTCAGGTTTGCTCGTAAATTACAAATTTTATAACCGGTAAAGTCCTGATCCTTTGCCAAAGAGTCGTATAGATGCATCAAAGGGGCAGGCCCGATGGAAACAGTTGCATCATGACAGATTTTCGTAGTCAAGTTTCGTTATCATCATATTAGCCGTAGGACGTCCACTGTTGGAGATAGGCCTCCTTCATAAACCTCCAGTTGCTTCGGTTGAAAGCGGCCTGCATCATAAAGTCGCGTTTTTACCAAATCATCCGTCCATCTCGTTGGAGGACATCCGACGTTGCGCTTGAGCTCCATTCGAGAATTTTGCGGCCCCAACGGCCATCTGTCACATCAGCATTCCTTTTTAACAAAGTCATAATCATCATTATACAAGCTTTTATAACTTTCATGTAATTTTGTGTATAATATATGTATGTATGGTCCCATCAAAACGAAGAATGTACAGTTAGCAGCAGTAGTGGAAGTGGATGAGCGGTCCTCGCGCTCAATTAATCTAAACACTCTTATTACCTTGGCATTAGCACACACACACACACACACACACACACACACACACACACACACACACACACATGGTCATGGTACATAAACATCTGTAGTTAATTGCATCTATTTTGTATTGCTCCTCTTAATAAGATAGGCAAGGATGTTATTGTTTATTAAATATTGTCTTCACTCTCTTAATCTGTTGTTATAGTTGTTTGAGGGTTGCAGCCCTGGTGACCTGACATACAGGTTTTCCCGTAGTCAGGCACCAGTCTCCACCGCACAATTTTTGTACCTATGCATATCATTACTTGTTACTGTATAAACTGTATATCCTGTGGTGGAGTTAATAAACGAATTTTATTATTATTACTAAAGTAAACTTACTGTACCTACAAAGAAAGTACTTTTTTAGCCATGTAGCTCCTGGCGCTTTAAGCCTATTAGATAAGCGTGACATCTCTATTCTTATTATAATGTTCTGTGATAGAACAGTTGTCTAGAGGTCGAACTTGGTCGGACTCAAAGTTACCCGTCTGGTCCCATTTCGTGCTCGTTCTGTATTTGATAAGGTGTAAAAGTTTTATGAATCGTAAAATTCAGACACCTTCAGGTACACCAGAATCATTTTATTTGATACGATTGCGATCGGCAACTATTAATGTAACGTGCTTTATCTTTTTATGGAACCTTTGTTTTTTACCTCGTGTACGTAGTTTGAAAGTGGTCGTTGACTGTCAGCCTCCTGGAGAGGCTCAGTCACGCAAAGAGCTATGGTTGGAGCTTTATTACGCGATAGAATCTAGAATACAGAAATTTGCAAAATAATTAAAGAATATGCAAGATAAAGTGTCATATCGCTCGAAGAACAGATATTCGTTCTCGAATGGCGACCACGAACAGCAGGACTACTACGAAACTCGAAACTCGAAGTTTCGTGTCCCTCTGACACTTATATAATTTAATACGAGAGCGAGTTTCGAGTTTCGTAGTAGCCCTGCAGTACTATCATTCTGTGAAATAAAACCACATTAACAAATATATCGATCAAATCCTTTATTTTGTAAGCAGGGGCGCAAATGGCTTTTTTAAACGTCACTTTTTTGTACTACCATCATTTTCTTTAAGAGTTGATGATGATGATGATCGAAACCGTGGTAGCTTAGTACCTAGTCTGACCTATAGCCTCTCAAGAAAAAGGTTGTGGGTTTGACCTCCAAGTTTTTCGGACTTTATTTACGAAATTACACTTGAAGGAAAAATATTCTGAGGAAACCTGGACACACCTAAAAAGAAATTCAATGGTGAGTGTTAAGTTCCCGATTCGGACCGGGCCTGCGTGGGAACTACGAGCCTCGCATTCTGAGAGGAGGCCTGTGCCCTGCAGTGGGCGTATATATTTATAAGCCGAGATGATGATAATGATGCTGATATGTGTAGTTCTTATTACAGACACGTGAAGCCAAAATTTGGCACAGTTGCTACCTGAGACTCATTAAATTTGTTCGTTCATGTAATATAAATCCGCAGTTTATTCTCAATTTTCCCATTCTATTTTTGCTTTAACCAGCCTTAACCCGTGACTTTGGTCGCCTGAACTAATATTCTAACAGTTACATCTAAATTCCGGGATTTCAAAGAACTATGGAATTTGAGTATTTCGAAATCCAGCTGCCAATCCAGTTGCAATTCTATGGCCGTTTTAGCGTGAAAGAATAAAAACACACATAGTTACACACTTCTGTACATACAGGCGGGAAAATCTTTGTGTGCAGTTATGTTTAAAAAAAGTATGTTTTATGTCAATAAAATGAACTAACTTACTAAAATGCCCATGCTTTTCTACCCTGTGCTCGTATAATACTCCTCTAGCTCTCTTGCTCCACATTTTTCATAGGCTAACTCGTAGCCCTTCCTTCCGGAGCCCACGCCGCGGCGGCTGCTGCAAAACGAGCACACAACGTCTCTAAACAATCTAGCGAAAACATCATTATCAGCATCTCGGCCTATACGTCCCACTGCAACGCACAGGTCTCCTCTCAGAATGAGTGCTTGGGCCGTAGTTCCCACGCGGGCCAAGTGCGGATTGGGAACTTCACAATGACATATAGAAAAACGATTTTTTTTGGGATAAAGAGTAGCCGATGTGTTATTATCTCTATTTGGTCCTGCTATTAACATACCAATAGTCATCCAAATCCGTTCAGTCCAGCATACACAATCAAACAAACTGACACACAAACCTTCACGTAAGTTATAGTAGTAGTATGATGGATCAATTTTACTTTCTGTCTAGCATAAATATAGATTCAATTGTGATCCGAAAACGTTTTTATGTCACAATTCGTTTAGATTGGCGCAAACTTTGAATAAAACAACATTCGGGAACGATCTCAGAATCATAAACATTCAACGAAAACATGGATGTTTTACTATTGTCATTTCAGATAATAATGGATTGGTGGAAAAAATATTTTGCAATATTTAGAGATTGTTCGATGAATGGAAAAGCGTTTCTATTATGTGAAAGGTCGCTTTTTGTACTTAACGTAATTGTTTTTTTTTGTATTAAATATTTCGGAGAGCAAATCTATTATTTTCACTAAAATATTGTTTCATTTTCTAAAAAATGTACAAAAGACTTAGTGTTAATATTAAGGGACCCCAGACCTGAAGTTATAGAAAATGTGGTATGTATGTATGTACCTATGTATGTAAATACTTTATTGTACATAAAACACAAAAATAATACAAAAAGAAAACAACAAAACAAAAGAGTACAAAGGCGAACTTATCCCTAAAAGGGATCTTTTTAAGCTAACCTAAACAGGAAAGGAAAACTTAAAGATAGGCGAACAGTAATTTATGCACAGTGTGGTTTCAAATATCCTGAGATTTTTATGTTATAGATTTCAAAGACCTCTAAAAAACTAAACTAAACTCTGAAAGGAACTCGGAAACAGAAAAGAAAAGAAAGCACCCTTAGATACGTTTGTTCAAGACTTTGAAATCTATAATTTAATAATCTCATTATATTTTACTGGAACCACATTTTCCATACTATTTCCTTTCTTTTATTCAGTATCTACTCGTATGAGCTATGTTGATGACTTTTGTTCTTCGGCATATAAGTATTCGTATTCTGGATTATATGTATTGCGCAAAGAAACTCCAAGCATAGCTCAACAGTCATGGACTTCGTCTCAGAGTCATGGGTCATTACTGGCAACACACACTGGTTGAAGAGTTGTCGACTATGATTTTACTGGAAATACCCATGTGAATTCAATAAAATCATAAACTAACCAAAAAAAAGTTGGAAAACATGACATTCTCACTTTAAAGTCCAATATCTCAAAAACGGCTGAACCGATTTTAATAAAGCATGTCTACGAACCATTGCTTGAAAACCTGCTTTCAAATTATAAAAATCTCATTCAAATCGATTCACCCGTTTATAAGCTACGGTACCACAGACAGACAAACACACAGACACAGGGGTAGCGGTCAAACTTATTACACCCCTTTTTGCGTTGTGGTTAAAAACAAAAATGTAAACTTTCCTGATTGGCAACCAGTTTAAAGTAATGACAGTAAAAACTTGACGCGGGTCTGACGAGTAAATAATTTTAATATTTTATTACAAACTTTTATAATCAGGTAGTGACATCATGGTGGTCCGGCCAAGATCGTCTCTACAGGACGAAACTCCACCACAGTTGATATCGATTTGAAATTTGTTACGAAATTGTGGTTTGTATAACAATTCAAGTACTTGTACAGTCAAAAAGTATGTACGAGTACATTCAGCAAAAAAACTTGTATTAAAAATTTAACTTTTAACAAAAACTTATTTCTTTTCAAATGAAATCTCATTCCGTCTTTCGTGAAAGTGTAAAAGTCAATTCCTCCTTGAAACAAAAAAAAACAAAATATATCGCCGCATTAAGCCCGCTCGCAAAACTTAAAACTCCAATATTTAGTTTAAAACGATCGCGAACTTTTTGGACGGAATTTATCGCGGGTACGCTTAGTTATTTTTCAATTTGGTAGGTCTGGGGACTCTTTAAAAGTAGTTTAAGCGGCGATTACGGATGGTATGCGCGAAGTTTGTTATTGCCGAAGTACGCTTTTTATTAGGAAGTTAAAGTCTTTGCTCGTCCTTGCCGCTTTTGTATTTAATACAGAACTGAGGAATATAACTGTTAGATTTTGTTTCCATGTAGAATCAATTATGTCGCTTTTTCATCGTTTATTTCTATCAGTGCGTATTTTTTTTTCAAATTAGTTTGCCCTGCTTGTTTTTTGTTCAAATCTTACAAAAACACTGTTCAATGAACGTGAAATTTGGCATACTTAAGTAAATTTCGTGACAATACTTTAATCTGGTAGTGAAATTCTGGTAGTCTAACCAGGATCGTCTCCGCAGGACAGAACTCTTCAACGGTTAATGGCATCGACTTTAAATTTAGTACGGAAATGTAGTTTTGATGACAATGCAAGTTCAATCAATAATATTATAGCTCTCCTATGGGCAGTTGGGTAAAGAGCACAGTCAAAAGCTTGTATTAAATAAAATTTTCAACAAAAACTTATGTTTGAAAAGGATAATAACACAATGAAGCGGTGAATTCTGAGATTTGCCAACGATTACTACGATTCACATACAATTAATTGAATACATTACACCATCTCGCTACTTTGTACATACTTTTAAAACCGCCATATTTATCAAGCATTACACAAGACAACGTATGACGCACAACGATATATCACACGGAGCGCACGAGAAAATCTAACTACAATACGTCCCCACGTCTCTCTCGACAATTTATCTGGTTTTTATTTTCGTGAGGTTATATTTCACGACTCTCCAGGTGGGCTCGGACTTGGATTGTGGGACATTATTTTACAAGAGAAATATGAGAGTAGGTCAAGCTGTATTCACTACGGGTTGGTTGTTGATGAGTGACATTCGAGGATTTAAAATAACAAAAAAGAAAAACCGACTCCAAAAAAATAACAAAAATGGAACCGACTACAAAACCCTTGAAAATATTTTTCTAGCACTAGGTACCTACTAGCTCGAAGTCGGTGTCTCAGCACGAGCCAGCAGGAATCGAACAATAGTCGTCTACCTCACCTAAAAACTATGCGTTTCAATCCATCCTGCTGGGTCGTGCTGAGACACCGACTTCGAGCTAGTAGGTACCTAGTGCTAGAAAAATATTCAAAAGTTTCATAACTCTGAGGCTGTTTTGCAGCCAGCACCGTCCGAATTTTATTTTTACTGCTTTAGGGGGTAGCAGACCGGAGTATATGACATTAATGTAACTACACGCGCTCTTGAGAAAAAGGGTCTTGACACACGAACAGACAAACGGACAGACGGACAATAATACAAAAAGTGGTCATTTAAGAGTTTTCCTTTACTAGGGGGCCTTATAAAATGGATTCTTAACCAAAACTAAACTAGTTAAGTAGTCTTAAGTAAAATAAACTCCAACAAACTCCTGGAAAATATCACAGAAGTGTACGGTCAAAGTAACTTAACTACGTGCTTATATTCCAAGTCAAATCTTGTATTAGGTACTTCCAATATCTTTTGTACTGATCAAAGTTATTAACAAATATTAGTAAACGGCGATTAGAACCTTTGTTTGTGTAACCAGGTGAACGCACAACAGAAATCCGGGGTGTAAAATCATTCAATCGCTTTAATGTAATTGATCAAACGCGTGATGATTGACCTAAATCCTGCCTTTGCAAAGAAAACATGGCCGACGTACATTTCGACGACAGTAGGTACAAAAAGCGTAAGCGCCATTGTGACTTGACCTAAATTGTAGAGCACAGGAAATGTGGATATTAGTATAAACTGATAGTAGCTGTTTTGAAATGTTTATAACATAAGACTTCAAAATGTGAAGATTTTTCATTGTTTTTAATAAAAATCATAATAACTTTATTTGCTAAATAAGGCTTTACAATGATACGCCTCTGTAATAATATCGTTTGGATCCTTCATGCTTTATGTAGCATGCAAATTATAGACATACAGTTTGCTATATATGGGTTATTATTTCGAGAGGTTCAATTGTGTTCAGACTCAAATTTTCAGTTATAAAATTAGAAATATATCGTTTACTGTTTTTAAGTTGCTTAGGATATTATCACTGAAACTTGTGGTAAATACATTTTATTCTATTTTATCTTTTGTTCCACAATAACTTAAATTTTCTGCAGAAAAGTCAGTTACGTGGTCAGGTTCGGATTATCCCTGACTACTTTGTAGTATTGTAAAAAATACAAGGTATAGAAAAACTTGCTGTTTAAAACATGGATTGAATGTTCATAATATGATATACCATGCATGCAAACATAAAAAAATTAGGACATTGATAAGACTATTTTTTTCTACCTTTCCCGTTGTTCCAAAATACAGCATCATTTTCGTAGCCACACTTATTAACTAATATTTTACACAAAAAAGAGGTCAAACCTCCTGTAAATCCTTTTTTTAACTATAAGCAACTTTGAAAATAAGATTACGTCAATATGATGTATAATGTTTATCGCAAGCCATAATTATTTATCTATAATTAATGGTTCAAGTTAGATTTGCGTCAAAGATCGAGCGTCATTTTCGTTACGGTTGCGACTTGGTGAGTATTGGGTAAATAAACATAATGTTTTACTGGTGCTGTGTCATTTGCAGTTAAGTTTTTCTATATTGATTTAATTTGCTTCAAACCTATAGGATATTTACTGCAGAGCCGCGAAAGTAAGAACTTTTCAATTTCGTGGTCATCATTTTCGTGGTGCTATGGGCCACGAAACTGATTAAAGACCACGAAAAAGATGATTTTCCCTACAAGTAGAAAAAATACAGAACACTTTTTATAGAATTTTCAGCTTTTTACAGTGTAATCGTTAATGCCGTTATTGATTTAATTGATTTAAATGAAGATTGGTTGACCGTCAACAACATTTGCTCCAGGTGTGGTTATAGGAATTATGACCAGTGCGACGCCAATTTTGTTAACTGGCGAGAGGTTCAAGAATTATTTTGCCCTGAATGTACGTGTGAAATGTATATATCTAAATATAAAAAGAAAACTTCGTGATTTAGAGGAGCATTTTGTTGTGTTGTTTCGTTGTAACAATTTCGTTCGGGTCTACCGTAGACCTGCACGGGGGGGAAGGTATTGAAAGCTGTTTTGGTTTGTAAGTTGAAGTTATTAATCTTACTTTAATTAAATAATTTCTAGATAGTATTTAAAAGGTTACAACAATGACAATTTGAAGTCGTCATTTTCGTGGTCAAGTTTTAAATTTTTGTTTTATATAGATATCGATTGTCTATTTCTGTTGATACCTGATTAATTAAATAATGCTTATTCGTTTTCTCATTATGATCGGATTTTCATTCAAATAGTACAATTATAAGATTTTAAAATAAACAAAATGTTCTTTTTCGTGGTCTCGGTGCTCATTTTTGTTACCGTTAAAATTGGATTTTTGCTTTTTTTAACCAAAATAAACTTTATCGATCTCTTATAATATAAAGCATCTTATCGGTACATATCCTTATGCTCAAAATAAAACAGACCACATCAAAATGTGTGTTTTTATTTCTGTAACATTTATCTTACACCTCAAATAATTACCCAGATACATATTATAACGCAAACATTAGAAACAGCTTCAACTGACTAAGCGTTATACAGGGACTTTGAAATTATGTATATACTCAGCGACACAAAATTTTGTCCACTTCTATACAAAATTACACATACATTTGAGGGCCAGATTTTTTGCCACATAGTATATTTGATGGTGCTTATGTGATCTACAATATAACGTAAAACAAATACAGTTTGATCAGAATTTTCATTAAAATATTTATCATGTAGCTCAGTTTTTCGGAAGGAGATGCGGACGATTTAGAACGTGTCAATCCAAATAGTCAAATATTACGAAAGATTGACAAGGCCGAAAAGTGGGAGGCCTTTGCCCAAAAGCAGCCTTATCGGATAAATAAAAATAAAAAGCTCTGCTTCAGAATTATATCGCTTATCGCCTTTTGTATTTTCATTGTGAGAATAATAAATGTACCTCGATAGATGCACGAAATTCAAATATGCGGGAACGGGCAAAAAAATAACGGTTTACGTGTATTTTCAGAACCAGAGTTGGATTTCGGAGTTGTTTTTCGAGTAGAAAAATACGGGAATCAGTCGTACGTTTAGACAGAAAACAATGTAAGTACCTCGGCCATGTTTTCGTTTTTATGTTGAAGTGATACCTTCGTTTAGGAGACGGGGTTGACTTATCGCAAAACAATAAATTACTTGTTGTCCAATAATTAAATACGTTTTTGTTAAAAAAAAAAACATTTTTAGTACAAACTTTTTTTGCTGACTGTACTTTTTGTTGACTGTACTTGCATTGTCATCTAAACTGCATAAGCCGTACCGAATTTCAAGTCAGTACTATAAACAAACAGGGCAAGCTAAAGAAAATCTTTTAAAAAAATTAAAAGCTATAACCTGTTTCTCCGCTACCAAAGGTTTCAATAATATCATCATCATCATCTCGAGATTATACGTCTCACTGCAGGCCAAACCTCCTCTCAGCCTGAGAACCTTCAGCTGTAGTTCCCACGCGGGCCCAGTGCGTATCGGGAACTTCACACTCACCGTTGAATTACTTCGCAGTTATGTGGCAATTGTCTCACTATGTTTCCCATCACCGTTAACATGCTACAGAAAGAAAATGAAAAATGTTGGTGACAGGTGTAATTTTTATTGTTCTTATATTTTCCTGATTCTGTCCAATCCTATTCTACTAATACACGCAATAACAGCTCGTAAAAATTTTATCCGAATCCGTCGGATAAAAATTTTCAATTTGGTCTGGAATAATAGAACGGGTCCATATCGGCTCGCATACTTATTGCAAGTCCGAATGTAATGTTTGTCAGAATGATCGTTTGTCATAACTCTTTGTTCTCTGAATCCATCTCTGAATCATCTGAATCTAACCTAACCTAACCTATATTTTTCTATAGGAGGACCATTTGAAAATTTCAGAAAAATGTAAGGTTTCAGTGGGAAAAAAATTATGACAAACAATGATTCGGACTAAAATTTCTACGGTATGACTAGCGAAGAGTATGCAAACTTTGGCGCTCCCGAAATTTTGTACCTAAACGAATAGTTTACAGTCTTGATTAAACATGGGATATTTTCTATCCCGGAAAATTGCATAGTCTCCACGGGATAGCGATAGTAATTTTTTTTTGTAGATGAAGTCACGGGCAACAGTCAGTTGTATAAAATTATAAGCTATTCAGTTTTATTGTATTTTTAAACAATGTGTTATCGAAAATAACAAACTTAAACGGACTTCCATACTTCACTCAAAGCGAATGGCCGAACCGTGTTGCTATAAAAATATTTAAAACATATTCGGGTAGGCCATTCATAGCTCAGAGGAGCTAATACGAAATTCGAAAATTGAAGTTCGTATCGTACCGTCCCTTTCACTCGTATTAAAATAATATTAAGCGTCGGCGGGATAGCAAGACACGAAGTTCGAATTTTGCATTTCGTATTACAGAGCCTGTTATACTGGACTGGGCCCAATATGGCATAACAAATAACAAGCAAATTAGTATTACAGTAAATGAACTAAAATAATTTCCTTGCTCACCCGCGACCTTACGATAGCTAAGCTTATGCAAAATATGCGTGTTCATGTTGTGACAAGTTAAAACGGTGGTTGTGGTTCGTTAGTCTAACAACTGGTAGCATGGTGTACGGTTGTGTCACTCTGAAGATGAGCTCTGGTTGAGTTCGAAACGCAGTGTAGTGTGGTGGTGGTGATAGATGGGTTTGTGTGATTTGTGTGTGTTCTAACAGTGTGGAGGTGGAGGAACTGCATGAACACGCATATTTTGCATAAGCTTAGCTATCGTAAGGTCGCGGGTGAGCAAGGAAATTATTTTAGTTCATTGATATGGACCTCCGCAAAGTAACGCCTGATTCAATAAAGTATTACACTAGTTCTATTGTAGCATGGCGTGGGTGACAGCTGTCAATATCACTAGAGAGTCAGTGTAAAAACTTGAGTTGATACAACTAATAAGTGAAATCTTAATCATAACTAATGTCATCATTAATCCGATTATAACGCTATTTAATTTTGATGAGAATATTAGTGAAATTCTAGGTTAGAATATGTTTTGCCACTTAAGTAAAGCTTGCAAGAATATTATTAGAATATTCGTTACTTACCAATTAATAAGTATCAATATTACTCAAGATACATTAGGTCCCATCACTAAACGAGTCTTTGGTGTTACGTTACATGCGTATTACGTTTCTTCACTTAATTGTGCTTTGAATTTAAATAATTGATTATAAAAATCTGATAGCTTAAATTTATTTCGTGTAACATAGTTGTTTATTTAAGATCACTTCGGTATATCGCAAAATTTTCAACTATAGATGGCACATCACTAAAAGTGACGTACGTCCCTAAAGCGTGGGATGTCATTTTGACGCTTCGATTCGGCGCCAAACGCGATAAAGTTAAATAATAACAAATTTTATTAGAAAATTATAGTATAAAGTGTAAGTTTTACTTACCAAATACTTAAAATGCAAGTTAAATTAAACATTCCAAAAAGGCGTGATTAAATCTCAATTATATTGTCATCACAATAACAAAACATTATTTATTGAACATCACAATACAGTAATTGTGCGTGAAAATTGTAAAAGTTAAAGCAAAGGAACCGATTGTTTCTAAATTGCACTTGACACTTTGGTTTTAATAAAATAAAGGAGCAAAAGACGACCATAATAAGGGGCGCTTATTCACCGTTAAGGGTCAAAGCACACCTGAAGTAAATTGAATTCTATGAATAAATTTCCCCCGTACAACACATAGTGTCAAAGGATGAGCAGAAAGCGTGGTTTTCCGCTTGTTGTGTCCGTTTACCTTTTTTTAACAGCTTATATTAGCTTTACTTGTAGCTGGCAGAGATCCCTTCATAATAAGGATAAGGAGGGATAAGTTCTCCTTGTACTTTCTATTTTTCTGTTTGTAACCTATCTGTAGTGTAGGCTATTAGGAAGGGATCTCTGCCAGCTCTACAATACATACAAGTAAAGCGAATATATAAGCGTTGGCATGCATTGGGTCGATTCCAGGGTAAAGTAGGAATTATTTGAGGTGTCCCGATCTCGTTAACAGCTAACCTTACGAACAAAAAGTTTTCAAGTTTCAGTTAAAAATGAACGGACATATAAGATATACGGAAATATAAGGGCTTGGGCAGTGCTTCCCACGCGGGCCTAGTGCGGATTGGGAACTTCACACACACCATTGAATTTCTTCTCAGGTTTGTGCAGGTTTCCTCAGGATTTTTTTCCTTCACCGTCGTGGTCTAATTTAAAATGTAATTTTGCACATGCATTCAGAAAAACTCAGAGGTGCGAGCCCGGGTTTGAACCCACAATGCTCAGCTTAAGAGGCCATAGGTCAAACCACAAGGCCTTATACCTAATATATTATTATATTCTCTTTATTCTTTAAATTATTTAAAGGTAGTCTAAATAAACTTTCAAATTTAAAGAAAGAAGGAAGATTTTTTTTAATAAAGAAAGAAGAAATCGTTTCTTTCTTTAAATTTGAAAGTTTTTCAGACTACGCACTTCGCTCCTCGCTTACGTCCGCCACAGGCTGGACTCCGAGCAACATTTCATCGGAAACAAGAACTTATTGCTACCCGCCCCGTAAATAACTGAACATTATTACATTGCAAATCAAACCTGATTTTTCGCAAGGCCCCAGAGGTTTCTAATTACCGGTGAAAGTTTTCGAGAAGTAATAAATTTCTTTGGAGTTGAAGGTATTTTTTATTGGAAAGTTACGTATAGTTGTTTTTTTTTTTTTTGGCATTATACGGCTTTGGCAACTTACGCAAGCTTTAATATTTACAGAAGAATATTAACATAAAAGTAAAATTTGTTATACTACAAATATTTGCAAATACATATTATTTATTTGTGAGCGTAGTTAATACTATGGGCAGACTAAATAACAACTATTTGTTTGCGGATCGTGATTGCAAAAGTTGTTTATCAATCAAAAAATTTTATAAAAAGATGTAAATTCTGCAAGGTCCACCCGGATTGTTACCACCATCTTGCTCGCTAATCCTGCAGTGAAGCAGCAGTGCTTGCACTGTTGTGTTTCGGCGTGGAGAGTAAGACAGCCGGTGAAATAACTGGCACTTTAAGTATTCCATCTTAGGCCTCTAGGTTGGCAACGCATCTGCAATACCCTGGTGTTGCAGTTGTCTATGGGCGGTGGTGATCTCTTACCATTAGGAGACCTACTTGTTCGTTTGCCATCCAGTCGAATAAAAAAAAATGTATTATTCAAAATAAACTTAACAGCTTCAAAGTTAGAAAATTTAAATAATATTCTTCTCTGATTTTTTGTGTAAATTATTGTTTTATATATATTAATATTTTCCTTGGGCATTTACTTATTATCAATCATGTTTAACAGTTTTTTTTTTGTTAATTGCTCTTTCTGGAAAAAAGCTTGATTTATTCACAGAATAACTGATAGAACTACCTTGTGATGTTCAATTCTGTTTAGTAGCCTTAGTACCAATATGTAATCAGTAAGAAACTACCAAGGTTAATTTCTAAATCCAGATTTAACTTTGAACAGCATATACTCACGAATCTATGTAAGTAAATTAGAAACGAAATGTATTTCTGTTCAATTTAAATCAGTATTCAACTGTCAAGACCCGTACTCACACTGTCAAGTAGGTTCGGTCACGGGTTAAATTCCGCATGAGGTAAATATTTAACCATGCTAAACGCGGGTTATTTGCCTAGGTTTCAGCTATTGAAGTGCTGTTTTTACCCGACTGCGAAGAAGGAGGGTTATGTGTTTGACGCGTATGTATGTATGTATGTATGTCTATTCCTATGTCCTCTCGTAACTACTCAACGGCTGAACCGATTTTGATAAATGATACGTCATTGTCTTGAAACTTGGGGTCAACGATAGTAAATGTTAAAGTGGCTTTTGGGAAGTACGGTAATCTTATTGTGAGAGGAGTAGCTTACTGAAATAATTAAGTAAATAAAGTGTTTATCTTCTATTATATACCTATGTATTTTTTGGAATACACACACACACAAACATACGCCTGTATTCCCAAATGTTACCGCTTCGGAGCCGCTTTTAGCAATTTTAGGCACTTGTCCCACCGCCGACGATGAACGAGAAGCGAGTAGAGCGAGTAACTAGAAACGAGTGGGCGAGCAGCGAGAAGCGAGTGTAGTTTTGTCGCTCGGCTGTAAGCGAGTGTTCGCGTGCGACGGGCGATTACTCGCTCCACTCGACTCGCTCGTGCGAGTAGCGAGTATCTATAGCTCAGCGAGTTTTATAGCTCTTGTCGCTGCGACAAGATGTAAGAGCGAGTTCTCGCTGACAGTGTGCACAGCCAGCGATCAACTATTAATATATGTGTCTCTTTTACTCACACAGGATCTTATATCTTTTGTTCGTTTCTTGAGCGAGAAAATAGTTGATAGCCAATCGTTTCCTCGCTGGCGGTGAGACAAGTGCCTTAGGTTTTAAGTTTGACAAAAACGATACAATAGTGACAGGTTGCTTGCTAGCCGTCGCCTACGGTATACAGTTTTGGAATATACACACTTAAAATAATACCGATCGACCAACGACCGACGACCGGATGGCCAAGTGGTTAGAAAGCCTGACTACGAAGCTTGAAGTCCCGGTTCGATTCTATATAAGTACCTATGTTTATTCGATTGGTTTTTGGAGTCTTTTTGTATTTTATATTTCAACTCCAAATTTTGTTACTTTTACGGCCATCTCGTAAAATCCATATCAAAAATACAAACTGAAATATAGATACACAGAAAAAGAGACCAGCGCTGGAAATCGAACCCAGGTCCTCAGCATTCCGTGCCGCGTGCCATACCCCTACACCCACCCCCCACTGGACAGGAGTACAGACACGAATTTCTCTTATGCACCACATATCTCAGCTTGTTTGCTTCTTATTTAGTCACTTAAGCAGCGACACTAGCGACATCTATGTTGTAGCCCTCATCGAGAAACTTTCAACACCCCATTGGATAAAAATGTTAATAAAACGACATGTTTGTAATAATATTTTTAGTTCAATAGAGAAATCTTGCTAAATTGCTAAATTGCAACACAAATCTAATATTATCTGATCAAATTCTGGGTCAACATGTCAGTGGTCAGTTTTTTCGGCTGTTTGAAAAATTGTTATTAAATATGTAGTTTAGTTTCCGGTATAATATTAGACAGAAACATTTTCATTGACATTTATCTCAACGCGTTTTTTTTTTAAAAAAACCCAAGGACATTTTTATGACTTTGTTTTTCCGTTACCTGGCATATTTGCCTCGCACATAGTTCAATTTTTGCATACATTCCTAAAAACACAGAAGTGCAATTCTGGGCTCGCACCCACGTTCCTCTGCACAAGAGGCTATAGGTCAAACTACTACACTACCGTCGCTTGTTTCACTAAACAAGCTAAACACACTTTAATCAAATCTTGAACTCTCGATGCTCTTTCTTTTTATTAAAGATATAAATGAAGATAGCTTGGCACCCTTCCCGTATTTACCTCATGCAAGCTGTTACCTAGTGTGACGCCAACTTTATTATTCAAGATAACTTTTTACACTTGCTTGGCCTCCGTTAACTCCCCACACCCTGGGATAATCTGAAGATCTAATTAAGTGAATCCTAACTAATATTATAGATGCAAATTTGAGTAAATATGCTTGTTTTTTCTTCACACCTAAAAAGTCAACCGATAAAAACTATTTAAGCATCATCATCATGTCAGCCGAAAGACGTCCACTGCTGGATATAGGCCTCCCCCAAGGCTCTCCACTCAAATTAGTCTTGTGCTTTCCACATCCACCGCGATCCCGCGATTCTAACCAGGTCGCCGCTCCATCTTGTTGGAGGCCTACCGACAGTTCGTCTCCCGGTCCGCGGACGCCATTCAAGAACTTTCTGACCCCATTGGTCACTCGGATGGATGAAAACTATTTATTACTTAGATGTTAATCACTGGTATAAAATTCGATAACGTCAAATTGAAATGAAGACTTTATATGTCTTAACCTTAACTTCGATTTTGAAAAGCTAAAAGAGTGTAGGTAGGTATTAGCATAATGTTGATTGACCAATTTGTTTTTGCTATAAACTGAACTGCAAGTGTCTATCTTACTTTTAGTGACTTCTTGTAGTAAGCCAATGAAAAAAATGTCTGTATATTTCTGAAATCTAATTTCCCCAACATTTCCCCAAACTTATTTTCTCGTCTAAACAATGGGTATAAATATTTGTTTCACGTAGATTTACGTATCCTATACTTTTTACTTTAACACGTAACACTAACTGACTACTCAACAAGTTATCATCATATCTCTAGCCATAATACCTACATATCATTATTCAGCAAGAAGCCTTTTTTTTTATATTGACGGAATGGCAAACGAGCAAGTGGGTCTCCTGATGGTAAGAGATCATTACCTTCCATAAGTATCTGCAACACCAGGGGTAGGTATTGCAGATACTTATGGGCGGTGGCAACCTAGAGGCCTACCTCAAGTGCCAGTAATTTCACCGGCTGTCTTACTCTCCACGCCGAAACACAACAGTGCAAGCACTCCTGCTTCCCGGCAGCCGCTGGCTGCGGCAGGATTAGCGAGCAAGATGGTGGTAGCAATCCGGGCGGACCTTGCACGCACAAGATCCTACCACCTGCCTTCTCAGAACCAGAATTTCTCACAGAACTATACTTATGTCAAAACTTCTTTACTTACAGGTGAAAGAGTTTACTTTAAATGTTTCACTTCACCGAAAAACTCCTAGCACAAAGTAGGTATAAATTTTTGTGCGAAAAATCGAAATAAAACTCTATTGAAGAATACGCATCGAAACTAACGTTATGGTCTTATTCTACGGGTCCTATCTTTCACAGGTCGACCAGAAGCAGACGGGGTCTTTACTCTTATGTTGTCAGCATCTTAAAAATTCGCACAAAGCGTTTTGGCTCATCCTTTATTATCCAGACAGCCGAGGAGTGGAATTCCCTGTTTGCGTCTAGGTTCCCTGATCGCTACAATCTGGCCATCTTTAAATCTTGGGTGAATGGGCATTTATTAGGCAAGCGTGCTCAATCTTAATATACACTCGTTTACCATCAGGCGTGATTGTGGTAAAACGCAAACCTACGAGTACTTCTGCATCAAAAAAACTGGGAACCCTGGTTCGAGTTTACGACCACCTGCTATAAAGACCGGTTTACTAATGTTTCGGCGAATAACGTTTGGCAACCTGTTTTATTTCGCAACTTTTCATTTTTCAACTGTTTAATATTTCTGAAACTGTAAATATTTCAGTGTTTTTATAAAACTAACCTGACCTAACCTGAAGGGTTCTACACGATGGCCCTGAAATAAATCCTGAAATATTTACAGTTTTAGTTTGCGAAATGAAAAGTTGCGAAATGAAACAGGTTGCCAAACGTTGCGTTGCGAAAAGGCAGTACTCGATAAAGACCACATAGATCAACGTACTATTATTTTATTTCTTAAAACGAAAACACTTTGTAATCCGAATAAAACCAAAACAATCCATACATTACTAGAACCAAGTGGCGTGACTTAAGGAGTATTCCGTCACGGTGGTGACTAGCAGACTTATGGCCCGGGAACTTGGCTGCGATTTCTGAAGCAACAATTCACGCCAAGTCCAAGGATGTGGGGGGCAAGTTAATGGAAGTAGCGGGGATGCTGCTGTAAATCTGGATGGACCAATAATGTGCGACGAAACGAACTATGCTCAGAGTTTCTCTGAAGGATAAAATCAGCAACGAGACTATCCGAGGCAGAACTTAAGTCATCGACATACCTCAGAGAATCGTAAGTTGACATGGCAGTGGGCTGGCCATATCTGCCAAAGAACTGACAACTGGTGGAGTAGGTAAAAGTGTTCTTAGGTGGAGACTGCGTCTCGGCAGATATAATGTAGAGCGCTCTCCATAATTATATCGTTTTCCATAATTTTTATTTGCCATAAAGTAATTTATTTCTGAAATAGTATTTTCTTCAGAGCTGATAATAATATTAAACTAACCTAACCTAACCTACTGCATTCTATAAAATGTAATTTTTAAAATTCGTGAAAACAGCACGGTTCTATATTTCATGGCAAACGTTGTTATGGCAAGTGAAATTCGGGCAAATGAAATTCAGGCAAGTAAATGTATACGTAAATAAATATTTATTTTTATTTCATTTCATTTCAATTAAGCTCCCCTAAGGTGACTCAAAAAAAATATAGTAAGTACAGGTTAGTTACTCTCAACCCTCTGGTTTTTTGTAACTTGGACCCAACAGAAATTTTCCCCAAAGTGGCGGATATACGTTAGTACTAGGTTTTATTTGCCGTCACACACTGCTCGCTACGAGCGTTCCGTAATGAGAGTGCATAGCCACCTTTGAGGGATTTAATGACGTCATCAAATAAAGGGACCACTTTCATAGGTATCTGGGAGCAGAGGTGTTTTTATCACCATGACCCTGATAGACGACAGAAAAACTGGCCAAGTGCGAGTCGGACTCGTGCAGCGAGGGTTCCGTAGTAGGTATGAATGCTCAGTGTTAGCAAATTGCCTTGCTCCTATACAAATTGAGGTTCTAGTTTCGATCCCCGGTCGGGGCAGATGTTCGTGTGAAAAATACGAATGCTTTTTCTGGAGTCTTGGGTGTTGAATGTGTATTTAAGTATCATCATCATCATCTCAGCCGCAGGACGTCTACTGTTAGGCTTCCAATCACAGATAAAGATTACACTAGATTACGCAAATGCATCTACTTCGCGTGTCCGAACCCCGACCAAACGTCGGGTTGGCCCCATACAAAGACTGACCGCTAACTGACTAATCATGACTAGTGACTGACTCGAGCCCCACGTCGCGGGCGGGCGGCGCATTTGAATCTATTTTGCGCGGACATCGGGGAATTCAAATCGCTAATTCGCTCTTGAGACGTCACAGTAGATATAAAAAAGTGACACGGTTGGTTTTCATACATATTGAGGTGTTTGCGTTATCTAGTGCAATCTATGTCTGTGATCTCCAATTACCTCGGTTGGAAGCGGCTTGCTTCCACAACGAAACCCACAGCTTTAACCATGTTATCCATCCATCCGTCGTTTTTAATAATAATAAAAATATCACCACATGACGAGACCTCGTGCCGAAGGACAAACTCAGCAAGTACCTTGACTTTGACGAGGTGACTGCTATGTGGGATGTTGACTCGACGATCATTGTCCCGAAAGTCGTTTCGGCAAACGGCCTAATAGCAAAGAGTCTCGACCAACATCTCAAGAGACTCGCTAGATGGCTGGATCAAGGGCCAGATACAGAAGGCGGTACTTCTGGACACGGCACGCATCGTCCGGAGGTTGTAACGGTCTCAAATGACATTTGCAAGCCGTCACTGCGCGAATACATTTTGAGTCACAATTATATCAGATTGATAAAAAAATTATTGTATGAGAAAAGCGCCATCTAGCAAAAATCACAGACAACTGTAACGTTACTGGGGCTCTAATTTAATCTAAGATAATTAAGAATACTGTTTAAGTATCTAATTACAATTTTAAATATCAGGGGGCGCTGTTATGTATAGGAAACTAATTAACATAAATTTATTAAGTTATTTCCTGAAAATTGAGAGGGAACAAACATTCAAATTGAATGCAATGAGTTTTGTATGAGTTTCAGCGAAATATTAGTTATAAAAACATTCTACATTAGGTAGAAAATGTATGAAACAGAAATTAGTATGTTTGTCATGTTTACATGAAATATATCCAAAATGCAAGGAAAATTCATATTAAATCAGATTGTATAGGAGATAAGCTTTCTTTTATCCAAGTTTCGCATCTTTCTGTTCAGTAGTTAAGTCACAATTAAACTTCAAAGTTATGGTGTTATTTAGTATTGAGTGGGTAGCGGACATGTATTGAGAGTGAAGGAATATATTCAATACTCATTAATTAATTAGAAAAATGGGATTTACGGTGTTGGTTTTGGAAATATATTTAGATTTCATTCACAAATATTGGAAAACCTATTCATCCATTTAAACTATATTAAAAAGTAGTAGTTTTGTTAATAATTGGTTAGGGCTGTGACGTCATACGCCGAAGCTGGTGAGGCCGTTGAGGCGGGAGAGGCTCGAGACGCCCGTGAGGTCAAAGAAGACAGTGAGACCGTTGACGACGTTGAGGCTGAAAGGGCTGAAAGACTATAAATAGGAGTGGAATCGTAGGCCCCGGGCATTCATTTTTTGGTCTTGACGGCGAGCACATTAACTTTTTAAATTGAGGGCAGAGGGTTGTTCTAGTATTAGGGTTCAGTTCGAAGCGATTTTAAATTTACGCGGGTTCTTGCTGTATAAATTTATTTGGGGTTTTAATCATTTCTTATTTTATTATTGGGAATTTTACATAGTCTATTTGGGTATTAATATAAATTGCAGAGTGAGTATTGTCTTATAAAATGGATAAATTTCTTGATCAGATGGATTATAGTTTGCTACTGATTATAGTGGTAAATTATTATCTTCATTACAATTATGTTTGAAATATTTAGTGCTGATTTTCATTCGGAAAGTCCTTGCGAGGGAGTCTTTGCGGTCCTGTGACGGTGAAGTCCCTTAATTGTTTCTGTAGTGTGGAGTGATCGTTCTATAGCGTTTCATTTCAGCCTACGTTTGTATTGTACTAATCCATAACTTTTCTGTGTTTTTCCCAACTTAATGGAAATGACTTTGGTTCCTCCATAACGTACCTTGGTTGAGCTTTAAGTCCGTTTATATCGTCTGACACCTAACGGTGATAACCGTGGATGATATAGACTTCCACTTCCTGAAGCTGTGGTGCCTTCAGCGGCAAATTACTGTCGTACCAGCCACCAGTGGATTCTGTTTGTCTTTTGTAACGACTAAGTAGCGCTCGTCGAAGTGAATGCGTGTCTTGTTGACGCTTAGTTTGTACTTAAGAAACTCAGAATTCCTGTCCCCTATTTATTTACGTATTTATGCACAACGTTAGGTATTCTGCTGTTCCGCGGGGCTCTCCGTCATAGGGACTTTCCTTCGGGAAAGTTGAGAGCTCAGCACCTTGTAGGGACCGATAGGGCTTTAGGTATACACACCATCTTTGTTGATAGGAGAGTAGAAGGAATTCCTTACACCGGGAATTTCTACATTACACTAAATGTACATGTGGGATTATTTCCCTAGTTTTGCTAATCACAGACAGAGTGTAGGGGCCTCGGGCAAGCTTAAAGTACAATTGTAGGATTTATTAGGGCTATATAGGTAGGGAAGTTCATAGGGCTTAGCTAGAGTAGCGTTTCCTTACACCGGGAAAAGTTACTATTTTTAACTCACCACACAATTAGTTCACCTATGAGGGTTTTCCTCCAAATTGCTAAACTTCAACACAGAGCTAGGGAAAGTTTAAATTCTTACACACCATTTTATTTCTAGATTTCTAAATTCTATTGACAAACTCAATTTTAATATTTAAGAAACTCCTAAGAGTGCTCTATCTAAGACAGCCATGGGCTCCGATTAAATTATAATTTTATCACATTATAAAGCTAGCTTGAAAATATAGATTGAGGATTTGGTACAGCCAGGGAGGCTCCCCGTTGGTTGTCTTACTGCCTGTAGGAGAAGACACTGACACGGCTTGTTACTACATGAATCATCTATAGTCAATTACCTAAAGGGATTGATATGATAGCTATCTTTATAGCATAAAGGGGTTACTGTGGGAGAGTGGCCTCTGGGATCGACTGCTTTATGTTTGAGTTATTAAACTAACTAGAAGTATTTATAATTACTTGATTGAATGAGTCAAAAGATTAGACAATTAATGGTAACTATAGGGACTTAGGTATATTATTATATATGTACCTATTATCAATCTACAGTAGAGTTTACTGGTGAATGAGTCGGAAGATTGGGCAATTTCACTGGTAAGCTTATATACAATGAATGAGTCATAAGGTTAGGCCTTTCATTGTTACTATGGTAGGGACTCGATGGAAAAGTCATAAGGTTAGGCTTTCCATTGATATTCTGCAGTAGGGTATACATGTGAATGAGTCATAAGGTTAGGCGAGTTCACTGGTATCCTATTGTAAATTAAGCATAACATTTGCCATAGAATTGTATCTGTACTAAAGACATTGTCATGCACCATGGTTAGTGCGTAGTTTTCCTGATCTGCAATATACCTCTTCTGAAAGGGGAATATTGTTGTTTTTGGAGGCGCTGGTGGGTTCATAGGGGATGGTATATGGCTTTAAACCATATTTGGCGGAACCCCCGGGGCATTGTGCCCCCGGTATCAGTCCGAAATACACTTACAATTCATATCCCAAAGTTTGAGAAAGTTCCTGAGAAAAATACTTTTCTACATAGTTTCCTTAATCATATAATAATTATTCCATTCTTACTTTTCACTTAAATTACTTTGGGTTACTCAGTGCACACAACCTAGGTTCTACATATATCACTAGACGATTCACATGGCCACTTTAACTAATATTCATAAGTAGGAGTATTTACCTGAACAAAGTTTTACTGATAAGTATGTTAAATAATTAATTTAGTTGTAAGTACAAGATAGATATAAGTATCAGTAGCAATCATCATCATCAGTTCAGTTGTTTAGTATGGGCAGTTACAATATCCTGGCTGCAGCATCAGCTCATCCTGTTGCCACCATTGCATTGTATGTAGAATCAAATACTGATCGAAACGAATCCAAACACGATATAATCTGCTATGATTTTATCAAGAGTTTACCTACTAGCGTTCTGGATATCCTGGCTGCAGCATCAGGCCGAGAATTCCATAATCTTGCATAGTTATATAGCATGGGTATTTCAAATTTTAGGTCCCAAATATGTTTGGAAGTAAAGTAAATGCCCGTTATGCGTCTAAGATTCCTACCGCAGCGAACAAAAGAGCTGATGATCTTGAAACGGCTGAACCGATTTTGATAAAACATGTCTAAGAACCATTGCTAGAAAACCTGCTTTCAAATAAAAAAAACCGCATTCAAATCGGTCCACCCGTTTAAGAGCTACGGTGCCACAGACAGACACACAGACAGACACGCAGACAAACACACAAACAGACACACAGACAGACATGCAGACAGACACACAGACAGACACACAGACAGACACACAGACAGACACACAGACAGACACACAGACAGACACACATAGCGGTCAAAGTTATAACACCCCTCTTTTTGCGTCGAGGGTTAAAAATACAATGACTCTTTATTGTACCTGTACCTAAAATAGTAGGTAAGCGATACAGAAACAGGTACACATAGAGAAAAAATACAAGGTAAGCAATAGGCGACCTAGTCGCTCAAGAGCGATCTTTTCCAGGCAACCTCAACCAACAACAATAGTAGTAGTGTTATTAACAATATGACTATTCACCATTTACTTAACAAACCTTAAAAAAAATATTGCTAGATTGTAGTAACTTACTATAGCGTTGCCACAAATAAGTGTGTCTTGGTACTCATGGTAGAGCCAGGCCTTTTAGTCAGCGGGCGCTCGCTGAGGCCTAATTGGAGCGGAGCGGACTTAAAATGTGGCATACTTATTAGTAATAAGGCATTATTATGTACGTGTCCGGTGACAATACATTACCTCATCTGCTAGTTAAATTTTGGTGGTCCGGCCAGTATCGTCACCGCAGGACGGAATTCTTCAACGGTTAATGGTATCGACTTGAAATTGGTACGCAAATGTAGTTTGGGTGACAATCCAAGAAGAGTCAACGTAATGTACAGTCAACAAAAAGCCCGTTTTTTTTAATAAAAACTTATTTATTACTAGCCTTTATTTAACTAGTCCGTTAAAGAGTATGTGATCCACATCCAGTAGCCGGATTGGCTTGAAATTTGACACACTTACGTAAATCTGATGACAAAACAACAATCTGGTAGTAAAATCCTGGTTGTCCAGCCAGGCTCACCTCCGCCGGAGGGAACTCCTCAATGGCTGATAGGACAAATACAAAACTTTGCATAATTGATCAATTTCAACATACATACCAGTTGATGCTGCAGCCAGGGTCGTCTCTTCTTGAGGGAACTCACCAACGGTTGACAGCACGCACAGATATAAAACTTTTCCACAAAAAAGTTTAATAGTATCTACCCACTTATAGTTATCATGTAAATTAAGTAATGTAATTAGTTGGGGGGGGGGGGTATCCCCGGTTTTGCCGACAAACTTTACATCGAATGTCATTTTATCGAAAACGTTTCAAGGAACATTAATTCTCGTGATATCGTTTGGTGTAATTTTGTTTCGAGACCTGTTCATTCCAGTTTTTTTAACCCCGACGCAAAAAGAGGGATGTTATAAGTTTGACCGCTATGTATGTCTGTGTGTCTGTATGTCTATGTGTCTGTGTATCTGTCTGTCTGTGGCACCGAAGCTCTTAAACGGGTGGACCCATTTGAATGCGATTGTTTTATTTGAAATCAGGTTTTCTAGCGATGGTTCTTAGACATGTTTCAGCAAAGTCGGTTTAGCCGATTTTGAGATATTGAACTTTGAAGTGACAAAGTCGGGGGTTTTACAACATTTTGTTGGTTAGGTTAGGTTATATGATTTAAAAGGCAAACTGTTCAGGGAATATTACTTGGCAGATGATTCGTTATGTATGAATTTTAAATGGCAGAATTACTAAACGACGGTGTTCATTTGTTCAAAATTTCATTACAACAAACACAGAAGGGTAAAGTTATAATGTAACCAGTTACCCCACACATAAACTATTTGCTACCAAAAAATAGGTTAGGTTAGAGCTGCGATAATTACATAATATATAAATAAAATAGGTTAGATTAGAACTGCGACCATACCCGAATCTAACTCCTACTAGAAAAGTAGTTAGTAGTAGTACATAGTAGTAGTGGCTCCCAATCCGCTTTCGCCGTAACTCTCACATTCTCCACCTTCTTTACGGCATTCTCTTTAACCCTGCAACTCCTCGCTACCTCAAAGAGCGATTTAGCTACGTAACTTCTATTCGATGCTCTCAGAACTTTCTCCTTTCCGTGCCTCTATCTAACTCCAAATTCTATGTATATTCTTATATTGTCCAGGCTATTCGGTTGTGGAACTCCTTACCGATTGACTTACGACGCGCAGTCTTTGTCACTATTTAAATCTATGCTTAAGGAGCACTATCTGTCATCTTGTAATTATTAGCCTTATTATAATTTATTTATTTATTTGTTGCTGTTTATCTCACTACCTATATTTATTTTGGACGTATATTATATGTACGATATAATTATGTATGTATTCGTAGATGTATTTCTGTTACGTTTAAATTTTCTGATCTACTTTTGATGCACCACCTGTTGTAAACTAGTCCTTCCTACTTTCTGTAAAAAAGGTTGCCTGGAAGAGATCGCTCTTAAGCGATAAGGCCGCCTATTGCTCACCTTGTATTTTTTTTCTCTGTGTATCTGTTTTCTGTATCGCTTACTATGTCTGGTGTACAATAAAGAGTCTTTGTATTGTATTGTATTGTAGTTTGTATTAGGTTAGAATAGAACTGCGACTCCCGCAGAATCGAACTCCTACCAGAAAAGTAGGTTAGGTTAGAACTGCGACCTTTGCAGAATCTAACTGCTACCAGTTTGCAGCAAACGCGAGCAAAACTTTAGCACAATCTGTCGTTTTTATTAAATTTTCAATAAAATAGTACTTTTTTGATTTGCCAGTTTCACAAAAAAATATAAGGTTATCAAAAAACGGGTTGCGGCACTACCCAGTACTACTTAGTTGAGCACAAACTGGTACAAAGCTGAGTGAAAAAAAAAACAAAAATGGCTGTACAGAGTTTTTTTTTAACATGTTTTTGTAAGTAGTGAATAAAAATATTGAAATATGATTTTAAGCATAAGCTAGCACAAGCTTAGCAAAACTTAGCGCATACGTAGTTTTTAACCTCCGACGCAAAAAGAGGGGTGTTATAAGTTTGACCGCTATGTGTGTCTGTGTGGCTGTCTGTGTGTCTGTCTGTCTGTGGCACCGTAGCTCTTAAACGGGTGGACCGATTTGAATGCGTTTTTTTTATTTAAAAGCAGGTTTTTAGCAATGGTTCTTAGATATATATGTTTTATAAAAATCGGTTCCGCCGTTTCAAGATCATCAGCTCTTTTGTTCGCTGCGGTAGGAATCTTAGACGCATAAATAGGTAGTTACTTTACTTTCAAACATATTTGGGACCTAAAATTTGAAACACCCATGTATGCTATATAACTATGCAAGATTATGGAATCCTCGGCCTGATGCTGCAGCCAGGATATCCAGAACACTAGTAGATACACTTGATAAAACCATAGCAGATATACCGTGTTTGGATTCGTTTCGATCAGTATTTGATTCTACATACAATGTAATGGTGGCAACAGGATGAGCTGATGCTGCAGCCAGGATATCCAGCACACTAGTACACTCTATAAACAATAATAGCACATATGTCGTGTTTGGATTCGTTTTGATCAGTAATTGATTCTACATACAATGCAGTGGTGGCAACACGATGAGCTGATGCTGCAGCCAGGATATCCAACACACTAGTACACTTTTAAAAAAATAATATAAGTGCCAGTTTAAAAAACATGAAATAAAAAAACAAATTAAAAATTAAAAAAACCCCGACACAAAAAAACGCCAGCAAAAATAAAAAACGTCCGAAAACAAAACGCCGACAAAAAAGCCGCCAAAAAGACAACTAAAAATTTAAAAAAAATGACTACCTACTGAAAAATCGGCCCAAGTTAATTTAGTATAAGTACCTAGTAATATTTTTTCATCTAAGCGTCGTCGGTGTTGGGGGACCGCTAAGGTTAATACGTCAAAAATATGTAACTGTAGTTTCCTGTTAACCTTAGCGGTTCCCCGACACCGACGAAGTTTAGATAAAAAAAAATATTACTAGGTACTCATACTAAATTAACTTAGGCTAATTTTGCGGGAAATCAGCATAGTCCCCGGGGGATAGGGATAAACGAATTCTTCGCAGATGAAGTCGCGGGCAACAGCTAGGTAGTGCATAATTATGTTTTACTCTTCAGTTTTCTTTTTCGGCGGCGTTTTTTTTCGGACGTTTTTTTTATTTTTTCTGGCGTTTTTTTGAGTCGGGGTTTTTTTAATTTTTAATTAGAAATTCTTGACACAGTCCGTTTAAAAAAAAGTACCATGGGACACTTGACACCAATTGACCTAGTCCCAAACTAAGCAAAGCTTGTACTATGGATACTAGGCAACGGATAAATATACTGATATAGATCCATACTTATACTTATATAATATTATAAATGCGAAAGTGTGTGTGTTTGTGTGTTTGTATGTTTCTGTGTATGTTTGTCCGTCTTTCACGTCAAAACGGAGCGACGGATCGACATGATTTTTGGCATAGAGATAGTTTATGCGGTCAGAGAGTGACATAGGTTACTTTTTATTCCGGAAAAATGCCGAGTTCCCGAGGGAACAGCGCCCGATAACCGAATTCCACGCGGGCGAAGCCGCGGGCAAAAGCTAGTAAATACATACTTAAATACATATTAAACATCCAAGACCCGAGAACAAACATTCGTATTATTCATACAAATGACTGCCCCGGCCGGGAATCGAACCCGGGACCTCAAGCTTCCTAGTCAGGTTCTCTAACCACTTGGCCATCCTGTATTATAATTGCCATTTCATGACATACACTCTCGTTTACATTATGATTAGTGTTTTACAAAAATATGGTGTCCAGCACGACACGTGCGAGCACAATAAATAGGGTGGAAAGAATCAATGGACCCTGGACGGCAACTACCTTAAATTAAATCCTTACCTTAACTAATTAGCTAATTGTACTGAAAAGAAACATTCCTTTATTTTTAAAATTGAACAAAACTGCATTCAAAAAATCGTCTTAAGATCCCTCATCTCACCCGGGAATCGAACCAACTAAATATTAGAAAATAAAAACTCGCTATTTTATTATTCAAATCAATAGGATTATAGTTCAGGATATAAATTGTCTAATAAACATTTGCGGTTTGTTTGCTCCGCGTTGCATAAAAAAAAAAACCATTTTTAAACTTTTTGTCAGTAGGTACATACGCGTGTAAGAATTAATTATGCATAGATTTATTATTAACATTTAGCGATTTTCTTATAGAAAACTCAGTCCGTATAGGTAGCGTTTTTTGTTTACAAAATTTTCTAAAACTTGTCGCTGCCTACCTTTTTTGATTTGCGATTTTCTGAAAAAATTAAAGAGATATCAAAAAACGGATTGCAGCACAAGTCAGTACTACCTAAGCATAAACTGGCACAATGTTGAGAAAAATTGATTTTCCAAAATGGCGGTGCTGAGATTTTTTTTATTTGCAATTTCTCTGAAACTATTGATGCTATCGAAAAACAGTTTTCGGCACAAGTGAGCACAAGTCTAGCACAAACTAGCATTTTTTTTTCTGATTTTTCAAAATGGCGGTGCTAAGACGTTTGTTGTTTCGCGTTTTTTTATAGCCCATATCGAAAAACTGATTACAGCACAAGCTAGCACAAGTCTAGCACAACCTAGGACATACGTAATTTTTTGAAATTTTTAACACTGAGTCCAATTTATGACATAGACTTTCGTCTGAATTATGATTTGTGTTTAAAAAAAATCTATGATTCATATCAGAATATGGTGTGCAGCACGTGCGAGCACAACTTAAGAACAATATATAGCAATTTTAATTTTTTCAAAATTTTCAAAAATATGTCGCTTCTTACCTTTTTTGATTTGCGATTTTCTGAAAAACTTAAAGAGATATCAAAAAACGGATTGCGGCACAAGTCAGTACTACCTTAGTACAAACTGGCACAACGTTGAAAAAATTGATTTTCCAAAATGGCGGTGCTGAGATTTTTTTTTATTTGTTATCTCTGAAACTATTGATGCTGTCGAAAAACAGTTTTCGGCACAAGTGGACACAAGTCTGGCACAAACTAGCAGATTATATATTTTTGTCGATTTTTCAAAATGGCGGTGCGAAGACGTTTGTTGTTTCTTTTTTTTCGAAACCTAAAGCGATATCGAAAAACTGACTACATGACAAGCTAGCACATGATCTGCACAACCTAGCATATACGTAATTTTTTGAATTTTATGGCGAGTCCTTTAGCCAATTCATGAAATGTCGGCTTTTCGATATGTTAGGAATTTCGTGTTATATCGAATACGGCGTATATACTACCTTTTCCCCGAGACTCGCACCACGGGTGGAATTAGGTTATCGCGCGCTTTCCTACTTTGCATTTTTCCAAAAAGTAGTCGCTTATGTCACTCTCTGGCCATAAGCTATCTTTCACTTAAATCACGTAAAGAGCTTTGTTTCGACGGAAAGCGGACAAACATACAACCACATAAACACACACACTTTCAAATTTATAATTTTAAAATGGAGTATGGATTTTTATAAATATAAGTAGTATAAATATTGATGTATAAAAACATTTTTTGGCACACATGAGCACAAGGCTAGCACAAACTAGCAAGAGTCTATTTTTTCGCAACTTTATCAGTTGGCGCAAGTGTATAAAGGAGGTTTAGTTTGTGTTTTGGTTTCTTTTTTGTAATTAATTGTACTTTATATACTTGTTACGTACTTAATAAAATTAGTTACACAGCACATCTAGTATCAAATGTTAACTCTCTCAAGAACTTATCAAGATTTGTTAAATAAATCGAGCAAAGTTAAATAAAGTCTAGTTCTAAAGTAAAACTATCGAGATAGTAAACCACACGTGTTTAAATAATCTAACCTCAGGAGTTTCCCGCGTTTTTGAAATCTCTATATACGTGGATTCGGACGAACCTTACTTGTGATCGATTTAAAATTAATTCTTAAATTATCTTTATACTGTACAGTAAAAGCTTTAGTTTTGGTAAGAGTAGCTTGAGATTGTGCCAGCTAAATTGTGACAAGAATCTTAAGATTGAGCGTCTTGTGAACAATTTAATTAATAATTGCCAAGTTGGCATGTGCACGTTCATACAAGTAGCACAGACTTTACACTTTGAATTTGATAGGACTGATAAATGAGATGCTGAAAAGTTATTGTGTTATTTGTGAAATGTCTCAATAGTTACATTAGTGAAATTGATAAATAACTTTCATGTGGAGTTCTTAAAATCCATCTCCATTTAACTTCTTTTATTGATATCGTTAATTGACAAAATATACAATACGGAGGAATATGGACACAGATATCTATACGAGTAGAGTAAATGTGAAGTCGGAAATTTTCTACGTCACGTCTTGCAGTAAAGCATAACTGTTTGCAAGTCAGTACTATCAGCGCCGGCTTCCTTGATCATGGTAGAGCGAGATTGTCTACACCTCTTCTGCGCCTTTGAAAGGCGCCATCAAATATTTCACTTTGCATTGGAAACCCCTTGGTATCTGGCGCCAAGAGAGGCCTCTCATGTTTACCCCAGGGTCGGCGTTGAGTACTGTGATATTTGTTCCAGGCGCCCGTGGGTTCGGAGAGCCGCATAGACTACGAAGCAGGGGTGCGCTTCGGCTGCTGGGGAATGGCCATGTACTCCCTCTCCTGCGCGTGCTACTCCACCATCATCGAGAAGCTCATAAAGAGGCTCGGGTACGATTTACCTTTCATTGATCCATGAATTATACATCGTGTTTTTTTTTGATATCCGTTGACTTCGGCAGACGACTCAGTTCATTGATATGAACTACCTGATAATTATTTTTTTCGAAAATAAAAATCTTATGCAATCATTGTTGTGTTGTTGTTGTTTCTTTAAAAAAATATGGCTCTGTCCATTCGAGGACTATTTTGCCAGTGTCTAGTAATTTTTGCCGTTGAACGGTAAAAAACTTCTAGAAAACGAAATATGAGAGGTAATGGAGGATGAACGATGACCATTGTTACAACAAACAATGACAAGTGACATTGACGTGACACATAGGAGAGGCATCAAAAAAAAATCCACATATTTAACTTTCTTTTGCTACTAATTAGTTATGGACTTTGAAAAAAAACATGAATTAAGGACCTTTACGCTCTTCCACCTCCACACACACAAATTTGTAAAAACACACACTAATCACACAAAACCCAAATATCATCTCCACCACACAATACTGTCGCGATTTGAACTCTACCAGAGTTCATCCTCAGCAATACAACCGTTCACCATGCTACCAGATGCTAGACATCACATCATCATCACCTACCATCCCCATCACTTATATGATGAGATGGTCAGTTGATGATACTCGTAGACCCAAGTTCCAGTTACTCGGATTTGGATTTATTTCAATCCAAGTCAGTGTCAATATCAGATACCTACCTAAGTTGGTTTATATAATTTATTCAATGATACTACTTATGTTGTACTTAAGTATAGTTAAGTCAAGTTGTTTTTGTGTCCCAAATGTCCACATTATCGTTAGCGGAAATACTAGCTTTAAACGATATGATTCAAATTCGCTCCACGAAACGGTTAGTTTGAACACGGCAATGATAAGATTCAAGTGAGTTGTTTTCGTCTAGTGTAAACAAGCAGGGTTTTCCATGCATATTTCCTAGCTCCACGTACTAGGGATTTTCTCTAACGTTTAAACCGCTCATATCTATACCTTTTTTAAGTCCAGGCAAGTGTCATCTAACATTTGAGGATAATTCGTCGTTTCTGTAAATCGTACTCCACATTTACCCGATGCAAAAAATGAATATTTTTACTACATAACCGGCCAGTAAGCCGTGGTGGCCTAGTGGTTTGACCCATCGCCTCTCAAGCAGAGGGTCGTGGGTTCAAACCCCGGCTCGCACCTCTGAGTTTTTCGAAATTCATGTGCGGAGTTACATTTGAAATTTACCACGAGCTTTGCGGTGAAGGAAAACATCGTGAGGAAACCTGCACAAACCTGCGAAGCAATTCAATGGTGTGTGTGAAGTTCCCAATCCGCACTGGGCCCGCGTGGGAACTATGGCCCAAGCCCTCTCATTCTGAGGGGAGGCCTGTGCCCTGCAGTGGGACGTATATAGGCTGGGATGATGATGATGATGAACCGGCCAAGTGCGAGTCTGACTCGTGCAACGTGCAATTTTTTATGTATATATAAATATTATGTGTTAGCAGAGGCCAGAACCCTGCTATTAACTGAAATATACGTAGTGTGGGGTCATTTTAGATTGGTTATTACTGAGATAATGTGGGTAGACAGACGTACATATGAAGAATGTACGTAAGACTTTCAGATTTTCTTATTGGTTTTTTTTATAAGACGAGATACCTTCGTAACTTTCTAGTCTCTAGGACAACTGAAACCGTCGATGTACGAGTACCTATACAAAATTTGTGTTGTGGGTACCTACTAGATAAAGGATAAATATAATTAAAGAGACAGATTCATAGTTAAATTCCCAAAGCTCGAAGATAAGCACTCCTATTTTTTATACTTGTAATATTTGCCCCGATCGGGCGGACTTGGTTGGTTTGTTTGGTTGCTTGCTTGGGGTAGGTTGTCAAGAAGAAGAGTAGTTTCATAAATAAAACTTAAAAGCATTTACCATCCAGTTTGTACGTCTTCTTTAGTCGTCCTAAAACTATACACGAAATTAACTGTAGCAAAGACAAGACAATAACTTTAAAACCCGTATAGACAAAGGAGCCAAAGCATTATGCTTGCGTAATTGTACAAAAGTCAGTTGAGATTAAAGTTTTATTTGTGTTTCGTAGTTCTACTACCCTTATATAGTTTTGCCAAGCCCGTTCGTCCATCCGTTTGCGGTTTAACTTAGGTAGAGACAAGACAGTGCTAGAAAGCTGTAATTTTGCATGGATATGTAGCATTTATGCCGACAAAACATTTGTTAGAATCAAAACATTATTAAAACATGCTTTATTAGACTCGGGTTCTCATGAGGAGGTATTACATCATTGCAGTAAGGGGTCGCGTCTGGGTACTCTGGAATCCATGCGGAAATAATTTATCATCCCAGCCTATATACGTCCCACTGCTGGGCATAGGCCTCCTCTCAGAACAAGAGGGCTTGGGCCGTAGTTCCCACGCAGGCCCATTGCGGATTGGGAACTTCACGTGCACCATTGAATTGCTTCGCAGGTTTGTGCAGGTTTCCTCACGATGTTTTTCCTTCACCGCAAAGCTCGTGGTAAATTTCAAATGTAATTCCGTACATGAATTTAGAAAAACTCAGTGGTGCGAGCCGGGGTTTGAACCCACGACCCTCTGCTTGAGAGACCCACGGCTTATACTAGGCCACCACGGCGGAAATAATTAAAAAAGAAAAATAGATCCGAAGTCATTCACTCAAATCTAGCAATGATAGCTACTATCAATAATTTAACTAACCTATATATTTTGATCGTTCCCCGATAAGCACCGAACACATCTACTTATCGAGATAACCTTATCTACCGCAAGTTACCCTTCAACTTGACTGCAAACACTTCCTAGCTAACAAGATCACTGCACCCTTGACTTTGCCGCTTCCTGGTGCACTTGCCCGGCTTCTAACTGATTTAGAAATCAATATGTTACTACAATTGCTTTGTCATGCCATATATCATGTACAAAGCATATCATAAGTATATCATGTATAGATCATGTACAAAGGCGAACTTATCCCTTTGCAGAATCTCTATCAGATAGCACATAATAGAAAACTGTTACATATTTTGAAGATGTCAAATAGGCTTGTTATTTTTTTTCTTTTAGGTGGTAGGACCTTGTGCAAGGTCCGCCCGGATTGCTACCACCATCTTGCTCGCTAATCCTGCCGTGAAGCAGCAGTGCTCGCACTGTTGTGTTTCGGCGTGGAGAGTAAGAGAGCCGGTGAAATTACTGGCACTTGAGGTATCCCATTTTAGGCCTCTAGGTTGGCAACGCATCTGCAATACCCCTGGTGTTGCAGATGTTTATGGGCGGTGGCGATCTCTTACCATCAGGAGACCTACTTGCTCGTTTGCCATCCAGTCGAAAAAAAAAAACGGAATATACCTACTGCTGTGTTTAGCTCCATGATTTTTACATTCAGGTGAAAAGTGAAAACGAAACTGATCTTGAGCTGAAATTGTAACGAAATTGAACCTCAATTTATTTATTTGCGTTACAATCTCAAGCATTTGGATCGCATGCGATCGTGCGTCCCATATCTCCGCATTGCTGAACTACCAGCCCTTTCGACTATATATTTAAGTACGTTAAGTTAATGTTTATGTTACTTTATTTGCCGGATAAACATTTTCTTTCTTTCTTTCCATGAACAAACGTATGTCGCATGTGGCAAACGCTGGGTTCTGAGACAAAAGATGATATTCCAAGATATAGTTAGAGATCTATCCACAATAAAAGACAGAGCAAAGGCTGAGTAAACCCAGGCCTACAGGCAGCAAAGTGGTCCGCAGAGGCATTTGAGTTTACCCGCCAACGCCCAGCATTTCTCCTTTGTGTGTAATTTTAGAACCTCCTATATTAGGACTAATAGCCTGGCGCCACCTGACTTGTAAAAAATTGCTCACCTATATCTATAACAGGTCAGCCTTAAGATTGAGGGGCTGTTTCACCATCCATTGATTAGCGTTAACCGACAGTTAAATGTGATGCCGTCATCGTCTATTCGAACAAAACAAATAGAGACGGCATCACACCTAACGCCAGTTAACACTAATCAATGGATGGTGAAACAGCCCCTAAGTGTGACAAAGTAGTGGGCGTGACTAATGTGCCAAAACTGTACATTTGACTTTAAACCATCCTTAAACGAAGACACGCACTTTGCAGTTCATCTTATTTAGATACTACGACAACGAGTAGCGAAAGAAGTTAGGGTAAAAATCGTACACGAGGACCCTTCCAAACCTAGTTCTTTGTATATCATAACATGTGATGATATACATATAAAGAAAGTTATATATCTACTCAAATGACTTTATTATCTGACTAAGAATATCGAATTGGAAATCCGATGGTTGTTTGACGAGCTCACACGCCAAAATATTCATGGATTTGAGCATCGCATCGTTCGCGCTAGTCCATCAGGCCCTAATATACCACGAAGTGCAAAATTCTAACTTCGTATCTTGCCATCCCATTCACGCATATATTATGTAATACGAGAGTGAGAGGGACGGTACGATACGAATTTCGATTTCCGAATTTCGTAGTAGCCCCCCAGGTGAATTTGCGGCAACATCATTTCCTCGTGGATTTAAATAGAATTGTACAATTTCGATTTGACTTTCATATTGGCATCAGCAGTAATTTGGCAACCTAAGTATTTCCTCGAATGAACTGTTTTATGTTGACCTAATATAGAGACGTACATAGTCGATAAACTTTTTCATTCATTTATAATCAATTGTTTGTTTTAAGTTTATGATGGAAAAAGATAAGTTGTAGTTTTAAATTTTAAAATAGGTGCCATATTTAAATTTTAAATGTAATTATTTTGTTAAAAAGGTAACAGTTTGGGGGGGGGGGGTCTTAAAGTCGAGTACCTTGCTTAGGCAGCGAGGCTTCGCTAAGTTAAGCGATGCCTTCTGCACTAGTGCGGTTACAGAATGCAATGCCTAAAAAAAGATAAAATATTTTTAACGATTCACGGGGCTTACATGAGGATATTAAAGGCAAGGGGGATTGAAGATTGAATTAATGAAGATTTTTCGGTCAGGACCACATCTGCCGGTTCCGCTAGTAAAGAGTAAAAATAAAGAAACTAACGTCTCAATGAAACATTTATTCATCTTTAAAATTAAACTCTGAACATTTAAGGGCAAAGCGAGTGTACGTCGGCGGTCTCTGCACCTACAGCTGCGGCATGTTCCTGCTGTGCGTGATCCGCGCGCGCGCAGCCGTGCTGCTGTTCAGCTGGACGGCCGGCGTCATGTACTCTACGCTCTTCACTATGCCTTACTTGCTGGTCGCGCATTATCACGCCACTGGAATGGTGAGGAAATGAACATTTGCCCTATAATCTCTAAGGTACATCCGTCATCCGCCTCTTAACTTTTAAATGCAAACGCACTATTCGGTTAACCGCGCGGTTTTAGGGCGCCATCCGTTTTCAATGTATCGCTCGAGAAAGAGATGGTGCGCTCAAACGTGTATAATATGCATTATGCATAATTTTCTTAGGAATACGTTGAGGTATCAAGCTGAAATTAATATCACATACTAAGTTCTGCTGCACTGGAAAAATGAGGCAATGGATGACTGAGGCGTGATGGTGGTCAAACGAGGTAAGTACCCGTGGTCCAACTAATTTATCCAATCCGGAAATATATTTATATTTATTTATCGCACACCTAGATCAAAACAGTATTAACTCAAAATTGGTGTATTTTTAGTTAATAGTATATTCGACATCTACAGATGATGCCGCGTCAGCCAATAAAACAGAACCAAAAATATTCCAAAAACTCGCCGATAGGTGGCTTTGTAAGACCCTTTTGCACGTGGCGGTGCCTCACCCCCCCACCCGCAAGACAGTAGCATCATTAGTTGCCGACCGAACACAACGCTGAGTGCATACTAGCACTTTGATTTAAAACCGATGTATTTCGAGTTAAGACTGTTTTGTTAACTGATGAATGTAATTATTTAAGTATTATTTCGAGTTGTTACAGTTTTGATGAGTTGGCGTTGCACGACTGATGGATAATAAATTGTTCAAATTAGAGTTAACACTGTTTTGATGACCTAGGTCAGATATTTCTCTATGATTATTTTTAGTTATATCTGTTTTCATGGTTTTAATTATTGCTTTTGAATTGCGTCGCTTTTGTTGAATGAGAATTTATTCTTAATTATAATTTGAACTAACACAGATGGATGACTCTTTTAAGTTTCATAAAACGCAGTAATTTATGTTGAAACTGTTTTAAATGTCACTTGTGTTATGATTTGCTAGGCATGTTTGAGTTTTATCATTTTTGAGTTAATACGCTTTTTATGGTTAGTAAATAAACCTTTAATAATTTAAATACTTGTTTTAGAAATATGAAGGGACGGGGCCGGATATTCGTGCAAATGGTTAAAGAAAAAGAAAAAGAAAATGTTAACCCTAATATGCCGTCTCAAAGAGTTTCAAATGGAAAATAGCTTTTTTAAGGGAAGAGTTACCGATGTTGACCGGTCAAATGGAACAAAATTCATCACCTGAGGGTTATTTTTCTGTTTCAAATAACCCAATGGCCCAGTCAATTGAGATCCAATGACCTGATTATTATATTTCACCAATACGAAGTGATGACAGTGACATCATTATTTTTGAGAAGATTTTAACACGACTGATCTCAAGTGTAATTTAAGTGTTTTGTGATAATTAAGGAAGAATTATTTGTAACATTTTTTTCGTAGAGCTATTCATTTGATTTCATTTGCCTTGTAAAAGTTTATGACATGGTTCCTATTGAATAATATCTAGTGTAAAATTAATTAATTTCATTTAAACCTCATAAAACGTTCCAAATATCAAATAAAACTCTCTTAATGAATGGCTTACTATCATTTTTATTGTATCAAAATCGAATTAATTCAAAAAGTAGTATACAAAACAGTTCCAACTAAAAATAATTACGGAAATCAAATACACTTAATTTCTAAAAACTGTAACAACTGAAAAACGGTATTTAATTTATCTTTTACATGATTTTAAATTTTAAATTATGAATAACTTACAATCTCAGTTTGCTGCTCTACAAAATTCAACAAATAAGATTCTATCGTGTATAGTTTTCTCAAATCACATTTTTTTTTTTTAAACTGTTTTATTTTTTGAGTTAATATGTTTTATATATTGCGTTATATAAACTCTCATTCTGAGAGGAGGCCTGTGCCCAGCAGTGGGACGTATATAGGCTGGGATGATGATGATGATGATGATATAAATATTATATTTTAATACAAAAATAGGTAGGTTAGGTTAGTTAGGTAACTTCAGTTGCCCGAAGGGCAAAATACCCAGAAAGAGGGAGCTCCGTCGAAAAGCAGTTGGACAAACTATAGTTGGACCACGGGTAATAAACGGTCAAACGCAAGCCTAATTTCTGTATATATATTTTTTTTTTTAAATAGCTTACATATAATGTGTCCCACTGTAGGGCAAAAGCCTTCCCTTTCTTATTCCACTCGTCTCTACTCTTGGCCAGCTCTTGCCAATCTGACTGGAATCGGTCCAGGTCGTCCCGCCATCTCCTCCTAGGTCTGCCTCTAAAAATATTACTTAGGTATCAAAAAAAAAAAAACAGATCACAAAGACAAAATCCCTTCCTTAGCAGTAAAGTATGAAGAAACGCTTTGTGCAAATGACCGAAGTATTAACGACATAATGGGTATTATGTGTACTATACCCAACCGCACCTACGAAACCGCAGGCACTCGTAGTTTCGCGATGTAATATTTTTTGTACAACTTTACCATGATACGAAAACCACGCAGAAACAACCAGAAAAAGCTTTATTTAAAACTGAATCGTTCTTTTCCATTTGACCCATATTCTCGACTAAATATATTTCCTTCCTTGATCGAATTCATACTGGCGTAATCGCTGGACGACGCTAACGAAATTTTATTAGACAGTCTGCGCGCGTGCTCTGAGGAATCAGGGACTGAGGAAGCGGAAAGTTTATATATAAGTAGTACGCTAGAATGTCACTCCACACCCTGTTGGGTTTGCCGTGAGAGCATGCTTGTGGGTCATATAAACTTTCGGAAAGTTGAATTCTCACTAGCGTGTCAGTCAGTGTTAATGTACTTTATTCCTAGAAGATTTTTTGAAGCGCGCGCAGACTAACGCAAAAGATTTTCTCATTTTGCTAGTAGATATATCGTTTAGGGCTTCACGATTTTAAGGTTCACATTATTTTAAACGACTTGCATTAGGCTCTCTCTTTCAAGCGATATTTGAAAAGGGGACAGCACGCTAAAGCCTCGCAGTTAACCACACAGTGAGTTGCGTACTTGCACTTAGAATCACTAATATCACATCACATACATGCTGCTGTAGTAGGTACGAGTATTAATAGCTACTATGCAATTTATTTTCAGTGGAACAGCGAAGGCGGTGGTTGCAGCGAGGAGCGCGGTCTGGGCACTGACGTGGCGGTGGTTAGCAGCTGTGTGTTCGTGGCGCAGCTCCTGGTGTCTGTGCTGATGGGGCTGGCAGTGAAGGCCTCGGGATCCACCGCCGCCGTCGTTGCCGTTGCTGCCGCTCTGGCCGCTGCCGCTGCCGTATCCGCCACTAAAATAACCTACTTAGATCTGTAATGTCCTTTGCTTTTTCATGAGGAGCGGGCTGCAGAATATAATTAAGGATAATTTATTTTAATTTTATATTTTATAGGTATCAGGCAAATCTAAACTTTTTTTTAATGCGATTGGATAGAAAACGAGCAAGTGGATCTGATGGTAAGAGATCACCACCGCCCATAAACATCTGCAACACCAGGGGTATTCCAGATGCGTTGCCAACCTAGAGGTCTAAGATGGGATACCTCAAGTGCCAGTAATATCACCGGCTGTCTTACTCTCCACGCCGAAACACAACAGTGCAAGCACTGCTGCTTCACGGCAGGATTAGCGAGCAAGATGGTGGTAGCAACTTAAACTTTCATCAAAGCCATAAAAAGTTTATGACTTTAAGTTAAATTCAAGAAAAATAATTTAAAATGATTTTAATAGAGAAAGAGGATTATTTACAAGTTCTCAACTCGTTTTGCATTGCAACACACGTATTGCAATTGCACTCAGAATAAAATTGAAAAATAAAATATATTGCTTAAATTATTGAAAATGAATTTGTAAAGTCAGAACTTGCTGTTTCACTCTGAGGATTGCCTGGTCGCTGTACAAATTATTTTATTCAATATAATAAAGTTGGTTTGTTTTTAAATTAACAGGATATTCAGCTAAATTGTACCTAATAAAAATTCAAACCCACTACACTGCTATGCAGCCAATATTAAGACATACATAAAATAGTTTAACGACTGCACTTTATTTTCGCCAAAATTTGTATGAATGTATGTATGTATGTAAACTCTTTATTGTACAAAATAAGTAACAAACACATTTGACAGACATTGGTTTTCGTATTTGGCATTGGCACACCGTGGTGGCCAAGTGGTTTGACTTATGGCCTCTCAAGAGGATCGTGGGTTCAAACCCCCGCTCGCACCTCTGAACTTGTGCGAAATTTCATTTGACATTTACCACGAGCTTTGCGGTGAAGGAAAACATCTTGAGGAAACTTGCACAACGCTGCGAAGCAATTCAATTGTGTGTGAAGTTCCCAATCCGCAGTGGGCCCGCGTGGGAACTACGGCCTAAGCCCTCTCATCCTGAGAGGAGGCCTGTGCCCAGCAGTGGGACTGGCTGGGACGATGACGACGACGATGATTTGGCATTGGAAGTTCATATTAAATAAATAATTAAGGCTAATGTTCGCGTAAATTGACGACCCGTTTCGGTTCTGCGGTCTGTTTGCCAGCGGTCGATCCGCCTCGAGATTATCATCCCCCCGGTTCCCTTTACCAAAATACGTTTATTATTTGAACGATTTTTGCTTCGCCAAGGTTACATCACATCTCGCTACGCAATGAAACAATGAAATATTCGAAAATGTAGACAATATTATGACAATACAAATGCCGAATAATAATATATTTTTAAGACTGTTAACATGAATCTCTATATTATGTGATATTTATATAAATGTGTAAGTGTTTAAAGTGTAAAATAACAATTAATAGAGTATTAACAGTGATTAACTTGACATTAAACTTCTGTTAAACTAGAATTAATGAGCGGCTAAGTGTGATGGTTGTTCAAAGTGTATGAATAATTTATTTGCCTATTGCGTTTACTGATTTGTTATTCAGAAACATAATTAACGTTGACTTACTCATACCTATTATCAATTTGATTAACCTAAAGATCATTAGGTGTTTTCTACATTTAGGTATGAAACATGTGTATACATATCTGAGCTATAAAATGAGCTTTTCGTTTCATCATTCATCTTAAGAATAAATACGTACTTTGAAAATTATGTAAAGACCGCTCAATAATGTAAAACTGATTTTCTTGTAAATAAAAAAGGAATTTGAAATGTTTCTGGTGTTCTCTAAATCTTTTAATTACCCACTTTGATGTGTTTCACATGGCCAAGGCACAGTACCGCTGCATTTCGTGGCAGCTTTCGTTATGCTGCAACGAAGTGCTGGAATAACCTTCCTCCACCGGTCAGAGCAAGCAATACTGTTGGTTGGTTCAAGTCCAAACTGAAGAGCTATCTTATGGACCAACAAGGTACTGTTGCCCAAGCATAGGTTACTAGTCTGTCGGATTGCGGGTGACCGCCAAATATCTAAACATTAAGTATATTTAAATTATTACATACATATTTATCTTTGTTACATTTATATGCACGAGTACCTACTATGTATTTATTACTCGCCTGACGCAAGTCTCGCAGTATGCTGTCCCGCACACCTCGCTGGCTCCGCAGAAAACCAGCGCCGTTGACAACGCTAGTCGTGCCAACGGCACCGCTGAGTGGAGACCATTTCGGCTTCACATCATTATTTGTACTTGTATTTTATAATTTTGTAAATGTGTTTTCTCTTTTTTATCTTGATGTGTAAGCTGAATAAACATATTTCTATTCTATTCTAAATAATAATCAAAGCGTCTATTGGCTGTCATTTACACTTACTTGTCAATTGACTTTGCTTTACATTGCTGGCAATTATAATTTTGTTAGATAGTTAACAAAGTCTGAATTTTAGTTTATTAATTCAAAGTCAAAGTCTAAATATCTTTATTCAATTTAGGCTATAACTAGCACTTATGAATGTCAAAAAATCTACCACCGGTTCGGAAAAACCTCTGTTTAGAAGAATCCGGCAAGAAAATCAACGAAATATAAAAGAAATTAAATTAATCTCATTGTTAAATTACAGAAATATGTTACTTTAACCTGCCTTAAAAAAGCCTGGCTGCTGGTAACACACTGTATACAGCGGTAACAGTTTACTTCGTTTACTTACACGATTCTTATTACCATGGCAACGTAATAAATAAATGTCTGAGTTTGGCCTGAAAACGGTTACGGTAACAATTTGAAAGGACAACGTTCGCTCGCACAACGCCATCTACTAAATGCAAACGAAGTTAACACGTCATCTTGAGAGCGGAGTACGTCACCGTTCTTGGAGAGTGCTCTTTATTCTTGTGCCAAGAAGATGCGAAATTTTGTAAAAATTTGACTTTAATGTCATTGTAATAAGAACCACGGCACGCGTCATCATTGAATGACTCTACCTATATTCCATGGGAGCGCATTACCAGGATATCAAGTACCTATCCTATGTCTCAATGCATATCTTTGACTATCTGTAGGTAGGTACGCCATGTTTCATGTAAATCCGTTTAGCCATTATTGCGTGATTCAGTAACAAACTTCCAAATATCCAAAGATCTTCACATACTTTCTATAATATTAGTAGCAGTAGTAGGATAGGATAGGATTGCTTTAGGCGATCGCTTATAAACCGGGCTCCTTCTATTTACGTAGTTTTGGGTTCTGTGAAATGTAGAAATTTATTGACGGTATTGTATTCACAGAGGCTTCAATTAAATTTATTTAGCATATCTAGGTTCTGGCTCTACCTAGTGTAATGTTAATATTTTTCAATAAAACGCATAATAAACTGAAACATTTACTTTGCTCACCCGCGACCTTCTAACAACATTTTTTTTAATATGAACTAAAAATATAAAATAATTACTATTACGAGTATTATTTTAAATACATTATGAAGGTATCTTTTCGTAAAAGCCCCTCAATTTTTTAAGAATTATCATCCACTGAGTTTGTACTTAGGTACATACTAAATTAGATACTTACCTATTTCCGATAAGAAATACCTTCCGATTGTTGGTTAACAATTAAAACATTGTTTAGTATAAAAACAATATTACAATTCTAGTTAATGATAACGTGGGTCGAGTTTACAAATTATACGACCGTGTTCTAATCGTACCTATTTAATTATTTAATACTCAGATAAAATCGAAAACAAGTCCCTAAACAGTTGGTAGGGTTTAACGGTCGTTGATTGGGCGATGGGAACTTATTGGCACGTGTCGGTAATACCTGAGTGGGAGAAAGAATAGTGGGAAAATGGCGTGAGGTCAAATTCAATTCGAAATATTAATACTGCGCTAAGAAAAAAAAAACACAAATAATTACAACGAGATGCCGAAAAGATGAAAAATTATACATTTATATATAACGAAATATTGAAATTGAGAATCCCACTAATATTATAAAATGCGAAAGTTCGTAAGTTTGTTTGTTTGTTTGTTACACCATCAATATCAATTGACGACCGGATGGCCAAGTGGCTAGAGAACCTGACTACGAAGCTTCAGGTCCCGGGTTCGTTTCCCGGCCGTGGCAGGGCAGATATTTGTATGAATAATACGAGTGTTTGTTCTCGAGTCTTGGATGTTTAATATGTATGTAAGTATTTATTTATCTATATAAGTATGTTTATCTTTGCCTAGTTCCCATAGTACAAGCTTTGCTTAGTTTGGGACTAGGTCAATTGGCGTCAAGTGTCCCATGATATTTATTTATTCATTTATGTAATGTTTAAGAAAAATATTTTTTTCTCTTTGCTATTTCCTGGTAATACACTGATACTGGCAGGCATATTTCTTTGCTTTGGTTTCTACTAATAGTATTCAAAATTTAAAAGTATTCACTGTTTACTTCCCCACAGATTTTAGAATGACCGTGAAACAATCAACAAACTATCAAAATTCTTAAACAACACTGGGCTACGTTAATTCTACCTTTGACAAATAACTGAACTGCCTATATCTAACCGTAGGCTATCTATACCTACCTAATTTGCATGAAAACATATTACCTTAACTCCTCTAGGTTGAGGTCTATCTAAAAGGTACCTACGTATTGCGGATGACGTTGAAATTCTTTTCATTAGTTTTGATCTAGGTACGTACTTATCAGAGGCGCAATCCTTATTAGATAGAATCAACGCCTGATGTAACTCATATTGCAGTATAACAGGCAAGGAAGTATTATACGTATTTATGTAGGCGTTCCATATTTAATGGTAGTAGTGGAAGGCGGTAATTTTGTAAAACTATTTGAACGGCAAGTAACCAACCTAAACTAACTTTAAAAGCTTAAGTCGCAATACTGTAATATAATTATACATATATCTTTCATTATAACAGACTAAAGAAGGACTAAAGTCTTTCGTATTTAGATGGCAGTGTGTGACATTGTAAAACGAGGCTGATCAACAACGCGACCGGTTCGGAAATCTCGATATGGAACAAACTCAAAAACAAAAACATTGTACACCAGGAGGTGTCCCAACTATTTTAAATCACAACTACAAGTAGCCGAAGAACTGCATGTCCACTTTCTGATGTGGTTAACTTACACCAAACGTTAAATACCTTTTAGTATCAAAACCCTACACTTATGCACCTTCGCAGGCCAGCGCCAATGCATAATACATGTTGCATCAAAGAGATTCCTTGCTTCGGAACTACTGGCCTGTAATTAGTATTCAGAATGCAACACACAACGGGAAATGCAAGATAAACTGTGCCCATTTGCATTCTATCATAAAGATATTTGATTACATTTGGAATATTGTATGCATGCCTCGTGTTGAAATTGACGTGATGATAATTTTGTATCTTGCTCTCACGATACTAGAGAGTACTTGCGAGCGAGTACACTTTACTATTGAGTACGTCATTGATTGGTTCGTCCGTTTGTCTCGACATAAGTATTTATTTTTACACATAAACTTTGATAAACTCAAACAGAAGGTTCGATCGAACCCATGACCTCTACTTGAGAGCCGTAGGTCGAACCACTAGGCTAATACGAATTTATAACTGATTAGTCAATCGAAGATTCGATTTGTAGCATTCGAAGATGGCGGATGTAGACAATATCTAATTTTGCTATTTCTGTTTCTTTGGCTAGTTGAAGTATAATTTTGATAGTGTTTTATGCGGCGATTAACCTTAACAGTGAACAGTGATCCCAAAATTGTATATTGCTCTCGTGTCTAACATTTTTAAATGCGCAAGTGGTCTCCACATGGTTTCTGGAATTTTACTATCAAGTTGCAAAAACTACAAACTACCGTACAACGTCCCTCTCAAAGAGAGTTTACCTTGACACTGGTGAAATTGTCCTATTAATTAGGACAGAAAAACCATATTTTAAAAGAGAAGAAGAAGAAGTAGTCAATCGAAAATAGTGGTTATATGGACAATCTTTTTCGTTTTCTCTCTGTCAAATAACCCACTTTTCTTCTGATCACTCGATCATGCTGTATTACTTTTTTTTAACATGTCGCTAATTAAATCTTAGAAAATCAATTTTGAAAAAGACAAATTTCTCGTATTCAAGTAAACATCGTCTAATGTATTAAATCAAAATGTATTAAATAATATGTAAAATGCTTGGTCCATCGCCAATAATTTTCTCCTCGACCAACCACCGAATCAATTCGTGACCGTCGAGCCTGAATTTCCGTATTAATTATAAGTTTCTTGTCAGCCAAGTTTGATTTCTCAAATTTACGTCAAAGTTTATAATTTCAATTTACACCTGATGAACTGAGTAGTGACAAGTCAATCATCAACTCGGAGTCAATAATACCCTTAGGTATAGAAAGCCTAATTGCTAATGTTATGTAGAAAGGCCTGAGGCCGCATTGCCTAACGCTCCTGACGCTCGCGATCGACGGGTGAAGTGCCTTTGAGACCTAAATAAAAAACACCATAGTACCATCAGTGGTACTATCTGATGGTACCATGGTAAAGAAGGGCGGATAACGGTAGTCCAACTTTTGGAACTACACTGTGATAACGGTAATGGGACTTTTGGGATTAAAATATTAGTGCCACTTGTCCCATGGGACTACTCAATGGGACTAGTGGGACAGATGGAACTTTTAGAACTACACTGTGATAACGTAATGGGACTTTTGGGATTATAATATTAGTGCCACTTATGACTGCTCCTATGGGACAGACGGAATTTTGGAACTGCTTGATAACGGTAATGGGACTTGGGATTAAAATCCACTTGTCCCATCTACTGGCAGTAATCGTCTCAGTAGTCCATGATGGACTACTCAATGGGACTAGTGGGACAGACGGGCAATCAAATGGCAGCTATTGTTTGGAAATCTGACATTTGATTGCGATCGCGGAGCGCTAGAATCGTTAGGCAATACGGCTCTGTTTTCAATAAGGATTTTGATCATCGTGACCGATAATGGAAATCATCGGCTCAGCAAGACGTCTCACAGAATAAACAGTAGGTACTATTGTAGACGTTCAAAGGTAACAACTATACCGTGTTTAGGTACGGGGATGACCGATGTCACCAGACATTAGATCCCGATAAGACCCCGTTACTTTAGCCAGTCAAGCATAGAGGTCATCTCTGAACCTCCATTTTCAAAAAAATACGTACAGTCGAACATATAGAACCTCTCTATTTTTTTTGAAGTAGGTAAAATAAACTTTTGTCTAGACAAAAACAGCAGCATTTTTGTAAAAA
>NC_133492.1:4048962-4085892 GCF_025370935.1 Choristoneura fumiferana
CTAATTGTAGGAGCAGCAGTCGGTGTCCTTTCAGAGGTTTATCGTGGATACAATAAAATGTAGACGGATGATTTCTCAGATGAATCAGGATTTATTCAATTACAGCACAGCAACAAAATAACAAGCAGTGAGTCGACGGGCGGAAGACGAGATAGAGAGCAGTAGACAACCCATGGTGTTGTCATTACACAAAAGGTCATAAGGCATGCCATGCAATAGAGATAATGCATATCTACATGCCCATTCATTATCAATCTTAACACTTCTATAATCTAATGCCGAACACAACAAATTGCATGCTTGATGACTCTACATAGACTCTACATTGACTCTATATAGACTACATTAACTCTATATTGACTCTCACAATCTACATCTCTACATTGACTCTACATCAACACTTTATTGACTCTACACAATGCAGGTTCAAGTAGGTATACAGTCCAAACCATAAAATAACAACCTATCATGCTAACTTAGCATAAACAAACAATTCATGATGCATGTACACATTAATCATAATTAGCAAGGCTTTACACACATTTTATTCATCAATAAACTGTTTCTTCTAGCACTTAATACCTTAGTTAGAGCATCGGCTATCATTCTTTCAGTACTCAGAGATACTTTACAACCATAAACCCTTTTTGCACTAAATCTTTAATAAATGAAATCTAACATCAATATGCTTAGTGCGCTTATGACACAATTCTTTGTTCTCAATTAATTTATGCGCACTCTGATTATCATTATAAACAATAATGCTCATACGGGTATCTGGAAGTATCTCTGACATAAGGTTCTGTATAAAACATAAGTCCTTAGATAATCTGCTATAGCCATATACTCAGCTTCAGTACTACTCAACGCTACCGACCTTTGCTTTCTGGATTCCCAATTAACTGTGTTATTTCCCAGCTTTTATAACGAAACCAGTATAAGACTTTCTATCAAGACAGTCATTTCCCCAGTCAGCGTCACTATATGCACTTAATGACAATTCCTTACTTTTTATAAACAATAAACCGTAATTAATTGTACCTGCTAAATATCGTAGCAAACGCTTGGCAGCTGACCAATGTGATTTCCCATAACAGTTATTATACTGACTAAGTTGCTACACGCGAAAGCAATATCCGGTCGTGTACAGACAGACAAATACATTAATGAACCAATAAGCTGTCTGTACTTGAATGTGTCATCACTTAAACATTCATTTTTATTTTCCAATTCTAACTTAGTACACTGAAGCATAGGTGTATATACAGGCTTGCAATTAGACATATTAAATTTATTTTAAAATGCTCTTTATGTACACAGTCTGGTCCAAAGACAAAGTCCCGTTTTTCTATCTCTACGAACACGGATACCTAAGTAGCTTTGTATGGGACCCAGATTTTTAATGTTAAATTCTTTCTCTAATGTTTGCAATAGCTTGACTTTACATAAGCTATCTTTTTGATAAAACAAATAAAAATCATCAACATACAATGCTACGATAACAAAATCATTTTTTGACCTTATGTAGTACACACAAGGTTCACTTTTACTTTGAACCAAACCATTGTTACACAGAACATTGTGAATTTTTAAATTCCACATGCGACTAGATTGCTTCAGTCCATATATACTTTTTTGAAGTAAACATACCTTACTTGGTCTACATTATAACCTTTAGGTTGTTCCATATAAATGGTCTCTTCTAAATTTCCATTCAGAAATGCTGTAGTTACATCAATGTGATCTATATTTAAATCTAGTTCATTTGCCAAACTAAATAATATCCTCATGGTAGAGTGGCGTACGACAGGCGAGAATGTATCATTGTAATCAATCCCCTCCTGCTGCGTAAAGCCCCTCGCGACGAGTCGTGCTTTATGACATATAAAATTACCAGAGGCATCATTTTTAATTTATATACCCACTTACTTTTACCACATTGACGTTCTTAGGTCTGTCTACCAGTTTCCAAACCTTGTTCTTCATTAGCGAGTCGTATTCCTGCGTCATAGCAGCTCGCCAGTCATCAGCATCAGCGCTGGATACGGCCTCTTCATACGTAGTTGGCTCGAACGCACGACCATTCGCCATCAAAGATAAATCGTAATCGGCATACCTCTTGGGTAGAGCAGAACGCGTACTACGCACTGGACGCTCTGTAGAGGTCGAAGGTCGGGCTTCCGCCTCTGCCGTCACTTCCCCTCCAGCAGACGTGGTGCTGCCCGTGAGCACTCTTTCACTCCCGCAGAACCATCAGATAGAGAGCCACTCTCACTTGCAGAGCAATACTCTTCATCAGCTCCATCTGAAAAATTTAATGAGTAATTATGATCACGTTTAATACTCTCTAAAATGTGCTACTATCATTTACAACTCCTATATCAGTACTATCATTCCTGCTAATAGACTCGATGCTACTCTCATTTACATCACTAGGACTACTACTTTCGTTCTATTACTAATTCCTATGCTACTCTCATTCACATACCTAGGACTACTCGTTTCGTTCCTACAAATTCCTATGCTACTCTCATTCACATCACTGACAATAGTACTCTCATTCCTACTGCTGGAACCAATGCTATTCTCATTCACATCACCTGACAATGACACATTGCAATTATCCTCATTATTTATAAATCCATAAATAAAATCCAAATTAAATTATTGCAATTATCATTATTATTCTGTCGAAATTATAAACCTATTTTCTAAAAATTCTACATCTCTTGACAATACAACTTTTCTCGGGTCTAAACAGTCAGCCAACCTATACCTTTGTGTCTGACAACACATATGGTTTTGACTTTGCATCTAATTTACCACGTTTAACATCTGTACCTTACATATGCCATACAACCAAAGACCCGGAGTTGACCAAGGTCCACTCTAGACCCAGTCCATACCTCCTCCGGAATACGTCCACCTAATGCCACTGTTGGAGATCTATTCTTCAAATATATGGCGGCCATCACAGCCTCACCCCAAAAACGGCGGTCCAGTCCCGACTGCTGCAGCATGCACCGGACTTTATTCATTAAAGTGCGGTTGAGCCTCTCCGATATGAATTCTGTTGTGGACAATATGGCACTGTTGTTTGATGCACTATACCCTTTCTTTTCAAGAAATGAGAAAGTTGTTTGTTGCAATACTCTCCGCCATTATCTGAACGTAGACACTTAACATAGCCCTGTCTGCCTTTCTAACATACTAACTAATTCAATAAAACGGTCACATACCTCAGATTTCTTCTTTAATAAGAACCCAAATGATTTCCTCGTGCAGTCATCCGTGAAGGTGAGCAGATATTTCGCGCCACCCAGCTACTCGGCAGTGGGCCACATACATCAGAGTGTATCAGAGCTAGCGGTTTATCAGCTAGCACACTTGCCCCTTTAGGAAAGGCTTAGCGGCCAACTTCCCCTCAAGGCAAGGAACACATTTACCTTCCTGCTGTCCTTGGTTCTGTAACAAAAGATTGTTAGGCAACCTATCCCAAGCGACTGCAAATCCCTCTGATTAATATGCCCCAACCTCTGGTGCCACAATTGTTTTGCATCCTGAGTAGCAACTGCGGAACTAACAAACTCTCGCCCTTGTGAGGGTTTGTAGTTCACCACATTGCACGAATTCTCACCTATGCTCAATCTATACATACCGTTTTGTACAAAAGCAGACGCAACCCTGTTAAGACCTTTGTCTACAATGACACACCCTGTCCTGTCGAACCTCACGCTGTAACCTCGACTAATTAGCCTACTAACAGATATTAAATTTGTTGAAAGACCTGGTACATACAAAACGCTACACATTTTCTTAATTTACCATTTAAGTTCAAAAATACATCACCTATACCTTCACATTGCATTTGTTCATTATTTGCAACTGTCACTTTATTATAAAAGTCTTCAAATTGACAAAAGAGTCCAGAGAATTACACATGTGCGAAGTACATCCAGAGTCCACGAACCACACATCCTGGTGCACCTCAAAACCTGCAGCCATGGCCTGGTCTTCGCTACTCTTGCTCCTTGCTTCAGTTTCAATTTTAAACAATTTGCCTTCATGTGACCTACTTTCTTGCAGAGAAGTGACATCTTCCTTTAATGATCTATTCTTCAAAAGAAATGCAGTGTTGTTCTCGGAGTCAGACTTCCTGTATTCCTCCTGTAACAAGCGAGCTCGGACAACCTCGCTGGACAATTTCTTTGTCATATTTGCGGTCTCCAATTTGAAACAAGAGAATCATATTCAACAGGCAATCCACTCAACAATACCTCTGCTACTTCAGTGTCTTCAATTATTTTACCTATATCGGCCAATTGTTGAACATTTGTCATTATAGCTTCTATGTAATCTGACATAGACTTGAAATTGCAGAACTCTATTCTGTGTAATTGTCTTAATAAGAGTACTCTGCGCACCAAACCTGAATCTTCGAAGACGTCAGCAAGGCATTTCCACGCCTCCTTGGCGGTTTTGGCATTTCTTACGTATTGGTATAGGTTTGATTTAGTAGCTAAGCATATTCTTGCTAGGGCGCGCTGGTCACGCAGCACATCTCCCTCATTAGTACCAGTCTCCACAATGTCCCACAATCCATCATGCATCAATGACATTTTACTGCGAATTTCCAAGAATGGTAATTGCGAGCGCCTTCCATTTTTCAATGCTGGCATGAGAGCTTGCGGCATGCATCACTGTCGCTTGCGAGTTCGCGGCAGGCATGTTGCCACGAGGTTCCAACACATCATCACCATTAGCAGGCATATCGCTCCAAAAAAAAATATAATATTTGCGCTTACTTGTGTTCAGTCAGATGCTTAACCTCATCCATCCACGTTCTTCGTGAACTGGCATACATAACCTGTAGGAGCAGCAGTCGGTGTCCTTTCAGAGGTTTATCGTGGATATAATAAAATGAAGACGGATGATTTCTCAGATGAATCAGGATTTATTCAATTACAGCACAGCAACAAAATAACAAGCAGTGAGTCGACGGGCGGAAGACGAGATAGAGAGCAGTAGACAACCCATGGTTTGTCATTACACAAAAGGTCATAAGGCATGCCATGCAATAGAGATAATGCATATCTACATGCCCATTCATTATCAATCTTAACACTGATAATTATGATGATAATGATGTATAAATCCGATGACAACGCAATATGACCTGGAGCTGATCTAGTGATGAAGCTAGAAGGTGGCCATAGAACTCTTAATAAATGACACAACCGCATTTGAGTTTGGACTCGTTTGATTCATTCTTGACGAGTACTTTGGCAACCAAGGCATAAAGTAATCAGAAAAATACCCTGTTTCATAGTGTTATCAATTTAGGTACTCTAAACTTATGTCAAACAGGTTATACAGTGAAAGATTTGAATAAAATTGTTTTGTTTTCATTCATTTCTGAAAAATATTCTAAAAACTCATTTAACTCGAATTATTCGAATAGTATGAAAAAAGATATTCGTTAAACTCGAATAAGTACTAAATTAGGCCGAATATTGCATGCCTTAGCTACGGTATAGATGTCGCTAGCGTCAGTCACTGCTTAAGTGGCTAAATAAGAAACAAACAAGCTGAGATATGTGCTGCATAGGGAAATTCGTGTCTGTACCGTTGTCCAGCTGTGGTGTAGCGGTATAGCACGCGGCACGGAATGCCGAGGACCTGGGTTCGATTCCCACTGATGGTCTTATTTTTCTGGTTTTTCTGTGCATCTATATCTAAGTTTGTATTTTCAATTTAGATGTAGATGTGTTGGATGAAATGTAACACGAGCCAAGACAAAGTTTGGTAAGTTAAGTACTATGTGAATCCTCCGTGCGGCTATTGTCAAGGATCAGCTAGGGCTAGGCTTCGCCGAGTTAATTCTTATTATGTAACGAGAGCGGTAGGCGTGGACTGGAGCCCGTGGAGGTTGTAAGTGGTAGCGCAGGCGCGGTCCCCCTGGCGCGCAAGGCAAGGGGTGAGTCTGGCAGAGGCGCGTCAGTCGGCGCTCGGCGACTGGAGGTGCATAGCGCTTCGCGCCGCGCCCCATACCGCCGGAGCGTGGCTCGGGGCGTGGCGCTTACGTAAACACGCGTGCCCACGACTCGTGCGGGCGGCGCGGCGCCGCGCCACCGTCCGTCCGACCACAGCTGCCACGGCCACGACCATTCCTCAATGACGGCCCGCGCCGCCGCCTAGGTTTATGCGGATAGCTGCACGCTCGCCGCGCCGCCGCCGCCACCACCGCGCCAAATAACGCGCTTATAGGTATTTACTTACACATCTTATTTTACAACGAACAACGTGTGGGAAATGTGATAAAAAACATATTGTACTAAGCTTACATCAAGTTTTTCGGTTTAACGTTTTGATGAATACGTTTTTAGTCTCAAGTCAAGAGCCTCAATTCAGATTGCGGTAGGTATACCTACTTCGGGTCTAGTACATAAGTTACTTGTACTAATTTGTTGTTTTATCTTATCTTATTCCCCAACCCCTAAATTTTAAACAGAATGTCTAAGTACGAACATATTATTTTATAAATTTACATTTTTTCATCCTGTAAACATATCCATCCAGCCAGTCTACCTATGATATACCTATATCTCGCGAGTAGGTATAGTTAGATATGTCGTTCACTCTTAGCTAAGAAGATTCGGTGATCTTGTGATTTTGGGTGGAGCTCGAAGTGGAGTCCTCGTTTAAAAACGATAGAGGCATGTCAGGTAATGTGCCCATGTGTCTTGAGAAATAATATGGATTACTTATTGTGAAGTTAATTGAGCTCTATCTATAGTCATTATTCGGTTTATTTTTTTAATGGTAGCCCTTTATGGCAGGGTTTCTTAAACTTTTTGCAGTCACGGACCATTTTCACGATTTAAACAATTCCATGGACCCCTGTCAAAAAAATATTTGGAAATTTCCTAATACATATATTTACAGACTGACCCCTATATACACTCTCCTCTATGGACAGACTTACTGCGGACCCCTGATACACATGCTACGGACCCCTAAGGGGTCCGTGGACCCCACGTTGAGAAACCCTGCTTTATGGAAATGTTTGTGCAAAAAATAAAGGCCACCTTGTGGCTCAGGCAAAACTTTTTTTAACTCGAGACTAATTCTGAAATCTTACAAGTCTACGGTCATGTACTTAAGTTGCGATTATTAAAAACAACAACTAAATGCCAGTCGGCGCGCACCGTGGGTTCCGTACACCTACGAATTTGTTGGTCAGTATACCTACGAATAAAGCAGACTGGTTACTAACATAGACAGACAAACATACACAAACCCTGCCAAGTAAGAGTCCAACTTGCGCACCGAACGTTATATGAATTTGTAGGTATCTATGAATATCTAGTGTTTACAGAGTCCTGCTGTAATGTAGGGGGTAGTGGGGTCATTTTAGTTTAGGTTGTTCTAATATAGACACACGACCAAAAAAAATTAAGGTTGTCTATGGTTGTTCTGTAAATTTGTTTGGAAACACCATTAAGTATAACGTAACGGCTGTATTCTTTAAATTGCGTTGACTTAAAAGTTCATTTTTTACGGACGGACTGCTAAGGTATTTCCTAAGGGTTCCATTTTTGCCAAGTTAGGTACAGAACTACAGGGTTTGTAAAATGTAGTATTTGGAAATTCTGCTTATAACTTTTAAAATCAAACATTATGCAACCCTATTCTTATCCCACAATTGTCTTTAATAGACACATAACATTTAGGGGAGACCGTTCTATGCTGAACATGTCATCGCGAAGACACGTACATCTTGCAAGTCTTCTGTTTGATATCGTAAACTTCATCTTTTTACTGAGATAGGTATTTCCCCTTTTCATAGCAGATACGGGACTAGATCCACGCGACATTGTCTGTTAGAATGCACCCTCATCGAACTGCAGGGCTACTACGAAACTCGAAGTTCGGGTCATGCGGTCCCTCTCGCTCTTGTATTAGTATAAGTCTCAGAGTTTACCTTTAAAAAAATTCTTTTAAAAGACACCTTAAGTTATTACTCTTGCAGAAGCAAGCGGCGTTGCTCGTACTCGATTTCGAGTGTAATTTTAAGATTTAGTGTAAGATGTAGGGTGGCTGCATGTTTGTTGTGATGGTTCAGTTTGAGGGCTGATTGGTTATTATTTATCATGATTGTTTTTCTCCCTTGTCACTAACTCAATCTATCATTGGTGCCACCTACACAGTACAACCTACACAATTAAATAAAATGACAGTCTTCTTCCCTTAATTGAAAATGCAACTATTTTGCGTTCACGCTGTTTTTTTTTGTTTTTTTTATATTGCATAATTATTATTGGAGCAGTAAGAAACAATTGTTCCCGGTTCTCTGGGTTGTGGCGTAAAATCAGTGTTTTGCTCCTCCGAGCAATGTTGACCACTGAGTCATGGCACTTTTACACTACTGCAGCGCACACAAACATATGAAATGTTTACTTTTAAGTCTGGACTGATTTTTTGTATTCCCTTATCTAATCTTGATTGTTGTGTTTGCAGTACCAAATAAACGTTTTTATTATCTACTATAGAAGTTATGCAGGATCAAAATACCACAAACAGCCGTCTAGAGCTAGCAAATATAATTTATCTGCTTGTAACAAAGTATAAATATCTCTCCTCAAGTAAAATTATAGGAACTAACTGATTTTTCACACCTCTCCTTCAGAAAAGTAACTTTTCCTCCCTGACGAGAGGGAGCAAGTGTAACTTTTCTGTTCAAGGTTTTCTAAGTGTTTTATTGCGAATGCTATTTTTTGAAGTTGATAATTGTAAAGCCACGCCATTTTTCTTATGCTGGTTGTTCTTTAATAATATTTAGATTTTTTTTTCAATTTCCTTAATGCTCGGTGTGAAAAGTTGTATGAGTCACGCGGGCAAAATTATTTTCATCTGGGCGTTAACACTTGAATGCCTCATTAAGCTCAGGTTCTTGTAGAATCCTTCGCTACATTCTGGATTCAATGTAATAATGTAGACCTCAATTCCAAAATATGTACCTAAAATACATGAAACAGAAAGAAGTATCCCCCCATAGGCTTATGCACAGATTACTTCCAGTTAAAGTGGTGTTTCATGGGTTTTACTTTCGATTCTAACCATGATACTTTCGTCCTACTACCTTTAAATACTACCTTTAAATCTCAATTTGTATGGAAACACGAACACCTCTAGCGGAACGTTTGCGATATTCGTGTTTCTATACAAATTAAGGTTTTAACGCGAACGCGATCGAGACGGTATTTTGTAACCAAAAACTTACACTAAGGTTACTGGTTTTTAATTTTTTGCTCCTGTTACAGGGCCCATCCGGTACATAAATATCACAATTTTGCTAAGCATCCTCTTCGTTATATTTGTAACCTTTTTTTTTAAGTCACGTCACGTTTTGATCAAGTAGCAGATAGGTGCAGATTTTTTCGGTATGAATTGCTATGTCAGGCTTGAGTCCATCCATCAGCCATCAGGCATCATGTTGAGTAGGTAGCGCTTATCTAAATAAAGGCTCCCCTCGAGAGTATGTCGCTGAGAGTGGGAATGAGACGCGAGGGAATAAAATGTTAACCTTTTATATTGATTTAATCTAAAGCTTGTTAAGTACTAGCCAGCCTAGCAAACCAGCTGTAAAAAAACTCGTTAAAACGAATTAATGTTTTTAAAGAAAATAAAAGTCTTAAACAAATAACTATTGGAGTAGACATATTTACTTATATATGAAGAAGAGTTCTATCATACCACAGTTTTAATTCTCGTTCAATTTTTATGGAATAATCGAGAAAAACTAACAAAAAGGCAACGTTGCCAGCTCAGCAGGTAGGTATAAACGCTCTTAATTACCTACCGGTAAATAATTTTAGTACGAAAGTTAACTTAATATTGTCTAATGTCTGTGTCTAGAGAAACCAGACAGATTCTTTGCGGTTATATTATTATTATTATTATACTAAATTTAAAAATATTATTTATAAATTCGCCGGAATGGTGATGGCGACTGTATACAATACACATAGCAGCTGCACTGACTGGCTGGATAGCAGTGCTTGCACTGTTGTGTTTCGGCGTGGAGAGTAAGACAGCCGGTGAAATTACTGGCACTTGAGGTATCCCATCTTAGGCCTCTAGGTTGGCAATGCATCTGAAATACCCCTGGTGTTGCAGATGTTTATGGGCGGTGGTGATCTCTTACCATCAGGAGACCCACTTGCTCGTTTGCCCTCCAGTCGAACAAAAAAATAATAATAACAATACTTACTACTCATGTTTACCTACACATAATACTATAAAGTTATTTGTGTCACAAGGGAGCAAAATGGTGTATTTACGGCGAGGGCGTACATTGAATCCAGAATGTAGCGAAGGATTCTACAATAGAATACTGAGCGTAGCGAGGGATTCTAAAGTAGAATCCTGAGCGTAATGAGGGATTCAAGTGTTAACGCCCAAGATGAAAATAATTTTGCTCCCAAGTGGCTCATACAACTTTTCACACCGAGCAATAAGAAACTTGAAAAAAAAAACTAAATATTATTAAAGAACAACCAGCATTGAAAATGGCGTGGCTTTACAATTATTAACTTCAAAAAATGACATTTGCAATAAAACACTTAGAAAAGCCTTGTACAGAAAAGTTGCACTTTGCTCCCTCTCGTCAGGGAGGAAAAGTTACTTTTCTGAAGGAGAGGTGTGAAAACTAAATTGTTTATAGGTAGGTTCCATAATTTTTTTATGTGTCCTTGCTCGAAACTATTACGCTACACTTATATATACTACTAATTTACAACTATACCTAATACGAAAAATACGTAAGTACGAGTACGCGAACGTAAAAGGTGATCATTTCGCGAAGCGAGCGCAAGGCGGCACCGACGGCAGCGCGGCCTTGACTATTGATGTGATGACTACAGAAAAGAAAACTTAATCCTCCTTAAATTATCAGTGTTTGCGTGCGGCGGGTGCGTGCGTACCGGCGCCATCCGGCGCGCACACATTAAAGCCGCGCGATGTACGTATGTTCGTAGTGAACCTACTTGTCATCTTTTACTATGGTAATATTCTTTATTATATGAACCGATTTCATTTTTTTTATTTAATAAGGAGATACTTTAAGCGTGATCTTATACGTACCTAAGTTCTTTAAGAAAGAAAAATGCACGCAGTGGCTGATAAATTACAATCTTAGTTATTTGATTCCTAAAAATATTTTTTTTTACAAAAACTTTAAAACTACTCAACTGATGAAGTTGAAAATAATTTTCCTAGATTTTTTCTGTTTTAAATTCTGTGTTTTTTTTTTCATATTGTAGACGTGCGGTTCGAAAGTTATAAGGGGGGGGGGCACGTTTTTTGTAACTTTCGGAGTGATATCTCCTGTTCATTTTTAAATACATACGTACCTATCCAACGATACCCCACAAGTGAAAAACTACGTATACGGGAGGTACCTACCCTAAAATGTTTAATTTTTTTTCCCATTGTCGGCGTGACTGATACGTATATTCATTCCAAGTTACAGTTTTCTAGTACTAACGGTCTTTGAGCTTAGCCGTGGACAGACGACAGACAGACAGACGGATAGACATGTCGAAACTATAAAGGTTCCTAGTTGACTGCAGAACCCTAAAAATGGAGCAAGTTAAGATAGAAATAAGATAAGACAATTTATTGAATAATTAGAAGTAGTTACAAGAAAACAAAATAAAAACTACTTATTTACTTTTATTTCTCCTTCTCCTAAAAGGCAAGCCGAGTACCTTACTGGGGTTCCGTGAAAGAATGGTTTGTTTATGACCATGACATTGTTAGGGCAAACATGTAATTAACATGTAGTAATGAGGGCTATCGCGTATGAATTCGCCACTAGAGGCGCTAGTGTAGCGTGAGGTCTCCGAAATGTCAAATCTCATAGTTTTGGGTGAGCTACGCGGGTTTATTTATAATTAGAATAATTTTGTGAATATTTTGCAATATCTGAAATTAATTATGGCAAATATGCGTTCTGGGGCAATGAATGTCTGTGTTTTGAGACAGTTTTGTCTTTCGGAAACCTTTGTCCTCCCTTTTTCCGAACAAAACGGGGACTATGCAACACTGTGGCATGCTCGATAATTTTATGGTACGGTTTTAAATTGTATTCAATATGATTTTAATCTAAACTTTGTTTTCACGCCCGTAATAACAGACTTTGAAAGCCATACTTAAAAACCTCATGCAACAGTGCGCCATCTAGTGAGACAAAAAACGATAGCCCTCATTCTCCATAACGTATGTAATAGGAGCAGTTATATAAAGTGCTATAAAATATCAAATATATACACTCATGGTGCGCAGCAGGGCTGCTATTAGTGTCGGAACGCCGCGACCGCGACATTAATTAGCAAAGTGGGCTCCAATTTTCAACATAAGTTACTCACGAAACGGCCAGAGTACTATAGTTACTTTATGTGATTACGTGACTATTTAAATGTCTCTGTAATATTGTCCCTTAACATTTAGCAAATTTAGTAAAAAGTGTAAGTACCTACCTACCTACCTCACTCACTATCTATTTTGTACAAAGCTAACTTCGTAAACGCTATTGATATTGTTCTGTTTGACGTTCTCTGGGAATCCCCGAATTTAAAGCTGGTATTAGGTAAACCCGTGAACAGTTGATCTTTTTTTTAAGCTTCGCGCTCTTGGCGCATTTAGAAAAATGGGTTGGAAAAGATCAGAAAGGGTAAAAGGAATAAATAATAATACTTAGGGGCTGTTTCACCATCCATTGATTAGTGTTAAGTTATCTGCCGGTTAAATGTGATGCCGTCTCTATTTGTTTTGTTCGAATAGACGGAGACGGCATAACATTTAACCGTCAGTTAACACTAATCAATGGATGGTGAATGGTGAAACAGCCCCTTATAGTTTTATATTGTTATGAGATAGAAACCGAGCACATAAGGAATATTATAATTAATTAAAAGGGAAACGGAACGCCAAGGAGTGACAGCTGTTGTTTGTAGAAATGAGGAACGATCATAAAGTTGGCAGGCGTAAATTCTGTGATTATAGACCCGGAGATGGTGACACAAAATATTAGATCATTTGTACCAGTATGGTGGTTCTTCAGGGGTCTAATTACGCAATGACAAAAAGAAAATGATGGTCATAGCGCTGGTAGCGGCGGCCCAATCGCGTGGGCGTTAATCGAACGTGTCGGATAAATAACGTGTATCGAACGATTAGTTCCACAAAAATGCTTGTATTTTCTGATAGTCGATAAAAAAAGATGTAGGCGGAGCGTAATGCCATACTCCTCCGGTGTGACTTACAGCCAACCATACCGACGCGAATACATTAATTAAAAAAAAGAAACAATTCAACCATTTGTACCAGGCTAATTTTTGCGCAGCTAATCATCGTCGAGTAGCCATTCACGGAAATCACCTTGCCATACTTTTCCGACGGTTCCCAATGGCCGCCATACCGCTAGTAATCGTTTTGCGAAAAAAATTACTCCTTTGCGGCGGTATGGCGGCCATTTGGAACCGCCATAAAAGTAGGGCATGGTGTATTTCGTGAATGGCTTCTCGACGATGATTAGCCGTGCAAAAATTAGCCTGGAACAAAAGTTGAATTGTTTTTTTTTTATTAATGAATTCGCATCGGTATGGCAGGCTGTAAGTCACACCGGAGAAGTATGGCATTACGCTACCACCTACTTCTTTTTTTATCGACTATCGGAAAATACAAACATTTTTGTGTAACGAATCGTTCGACACTCGTTCTTTATCCGACACGTTCGATTAACGCCCACGCGATTGGGCCGCCGGTACCAGCGCTATGACTCATTTTCCTTTTTGTCATTCCGTAATTAGACCCCTGAAGAACCGCCATACTGGTACAAATGCTCTAATATTTTTCATCACACTTGCTCGTAAACAGTGTCGTAACATGCAGGCTACCTTGGTTGCAACCCCCCAAATAAAACCCTCGACGTTAATGTGCTTGTCATGAAACCCGTGGTCAGTCATTGCGCGTACTAATTTTCATGCCATGAAGCCCAAGGTCGGTAAATGAGTTTGTTACTGCATGGTGTGCTGCTGCTCCGTGCGCGCGCTGCACACGCACGCCATGCACATGCTGCGGATTGCCAAAAGCGCAATCAGCGGTATAGGCAATTTTTGATAAAATATTAGTTTTTCTTTTACAAATATTCAATTTTACTCGCAAATGTGATGAAAAACATTGTATGTCGCACGGGCGGCACTAGAATTACGAACATCGACTCATTAAAGCCCTCAGTCTTCGACTTCGGCCTTCTAATAGACTCTCGTTCGTAATTCCTTATTTACCGCCCTTAAGACACAATGTACTATTGTGTCACCATATCCGGGTCTATTAAGATCACAGGGGACAGCTCCACATTCACATGCCGAGCTGTCCACTATGCCCAATCTCGCAAGATGTTGGGGTGTGTCCCATTCACATACGAGACATCATAGTTTAGAATGGCTGTAGCCAACTTTCTATAAATAAATTGAGTGCAGCCTTTGGTTTATAGCATCAAGAGTGGCGATGCAGGCGCGTAAAGTGATGACGCTAGCGGCGCTGAGCGCGCTGCTCTGGGCGGCGTCGGCGGCGGCGGCGGAGCGCGGCGGCGGCATCAAGGTGGGCGGCGGCGCAGCGGGCGGCGCGCGCGGCGAGGGCGCCCGCGGCGGCGGCGTGCGCGTCGGCGGCGAGGGGCTGCGGCGCGCGCGCACCTCCCCCGCGCCGCCCCCGCCCCGCGCGCCCTCTTCCATCACCGCTGCGCTCGTCGTGCCGCACAAGGCCTTCGGTGCACGGGACTACACCAAAGCCGAGAAGGCAGCGCTCGCCAAGTTACCGCGCAAACTCAAACTCTTCTCGCACGTGCGCCTGAACGTTACGCTTTCCATGCAAGGCCTTACGCCTAGTCCTATGTGTAAGTGCACCACCGAAGACTTCCGTAAGCTATTTGTATACAACTATTTGATATGTTTCAAAATTATATTTTAACACCTTTCAGCTATCCTGGACTCGCTATGTAAAGAATTCCTAGCAGTCAACGTGTCTGCTATACTTTATCTTATGAATCATGAACAATACGGGCGCTCTACTGCCTCTGCACAGTATTTTCTACAACTCGCCGGATATCTTGGCATACCGGTAATGCTTTTTATTGTTCCGTTGCATATCTATGTAGCTAATTCTCACTGTATTAGTTTTAGTAAAATGTAGTTAGGTAAATTAGGTAAATAAAACATGAATTATCGATCGTAACATATGACGTATTCGCGGCAGGTCATTTCATGGAATGCAGACAATAGCGGCCTAGAGAAGCGGGCATCGCACGCGGCTTTGCGTCTTCAGCTGGCCCCGTCCATAGAACATCAAACAGCTGCCATGCTATCAATACTAGAGCGATACAAGTGGCATCAATTCAGTGTAGTAACCTCAGCTATTGCTGGTCATGACGATTTTATTCAAGCCGTCCGCGAGAGAGTCACAGCATTGCAAGTGAGTATACCGCTGAACTTTAAACGCTTTGGCTTGGCAGTAGCGACTGCTACTAGAGGATTTTGTCTTTCCAGGACCGCTTCAAGTTTACAATATTAAACGCTGTAGTGGTGAAGAAGCCAGCGGACCTGAACGAGCTAGTGACGAGTGAGGCGCGCGTCATGCTGCTGTACGCGACGCGCGAGGAGGCTGCCGACATCCTGTCCACTGCCGGCGACCTCCACCTCACCAGCGAGAATTTCGTCTGGATCGTCACACAAAGTGTGCTCGGCTCGATGCAGCAACCAAATAAATTTCCCGTAGGAATGCTAGGTGAGTAAATGTTAACTATACCCTCCTAATGCCCAAGTCAAATATTAGATTTATGAACAAACTTTGTGTCATTTAAGATAGTTTGATTTAAAATTACAATAAGTCCTTTATAAAGGACTCTAGGCGTTAGGAGGATCCTACCCACGATTAGAGAGTCTAGGGTAGGTAATCGTTTACTTATTTCTACGCGTGTGACAGTCGTGTACTTCAAGCAACGCTTAGATACGCTTGCCAGCCTCGCCCGCTAGGCTGTTCCCCACATGTCAGTTCCCCCCGATACCTTGTTTTCTATTTCTGCGTATTAATGGTTAACGCTAGACTTTCATGCCGCGTGGTATATCGTACAGGAAAAATAAAACATTTTGGTATCAAAATATGTACATCAATGAAACTTTGTTTATAACTTTATCTTGGCACTAGAAATGAGGATCTGCCGAGTTCTATCAAAATTTAGACGTCCTACCCCCTATCAGGGGGTATAAGCAAGGGGACAACTCTTAAAAAATGCAAATTTTACAAACTAGGCGAGTGAGATGTCATTTTCTATATCATTTTCTGCGCTGAATCGAATGATACCATACCCATACTTATGGATTAATATTATATTTAGCGCAAAAAATTAAATAGAATATGACACCCTCACTCGCTTAGTTTGTAAAATTTGTATTTTTTAAACGTTGACCCCTGCCCATACCTCCTGGGAGGGGGTAGGATGCCTAAATTTTGGTAGGACTCGGCAGATCCTCATTTCTAGTGCCAAGATAAAGGTATAAGCAAAGTTTCATTGATGTACAATGTACATGTTTTGCCGCCAAACTGTCGTATTAAGTCCTACTTTACCTGTACTAATACGTAATTAATATGTATCTTTAACTGTACTAATATGTAATCAAATACATGTAGTTTTGAAAATTGGTACAGTTAATATACCTTGAGGTATCCAGATGGACATACTAAAAGTCCTCAAGGGTGGGGGCTGTGGGGCTGTGCTAAAGTTTAACATAAATTTCCGACAAATTTGGTCAACTGTATTTTTGCTCTACGATCAATACTTTAGGAGCTACGGGGTGTGTAATATCAACATCGGGAGCCATAGCAAAATCAGAAGAAACTATGTTTCTGACAATATATAATAAAGATACTCGCTTTTTCTAAAATCCAGCACCAAGTCGAAAGCTGATCTCTTCTCTTGTCGCGGAGTAATCCTAGGTTCACAGTAAAATTTATAGCGACAAAGTATTTAGTGTAGAATAGTCTAGATTTCAGGTATATCAGTAAACAAAGCATCTTACTTTCAACTAGGAATGTATCATACCTTTAAAGTACTCACATTCCTTTCAGCAACGGAACCCTCAGGTTCCTTCGGAGGACCTCCCAACTCCCCTTATACTAGTCCATCCCAAGCCACCAAGAGCCTGGCACTTCGAGCTCAATTTTACATTCAATTCATGTTTCAATATTCTGTGCCATTTCGGTTGCTTTCAACTTTACTTATATGCTTTATCTTCTGATTTCCCATTCATATTTTCAATAAGAAAAATTACTCACTGAACTGCGGGTGTTGAAATTCATCCGGACTTTCCAGGCACTTCAAAAACTCATCCTCCTGGTCAAGCTTTATTTTTTCTTCTATTCATTTTATTCTCTCCTGCAATCGTACCAACATTAGCATCCCTCAGTAGGGTTACTAGCACACAAATTTATTAAGATGTGTCTCTACTTACGGTTTTGATGTTCTCGCGACAGTTCGCGACGTCTCTCTCCCCCCTACTAAATGGTCAGCAAAATATCACCCATTATGAGTATTCCACCAAGTACAAGAGTGGCTGGGTAATAAAACCCCTCCCGAAACACGGGGTTGAAAGCGAGAAGCTGATGGAATCCTGGAGCCAATTACCACCACAGATCCTAGTCTAGTTATGCTTCGGCTGCTTAGGCTCATCATGTACAAACGGTGTACATATGTAGATATCATAGACGGAGAAGACGAAGACGAAAATTTAAAACTTATTTCGTTATTCTTAAATCGTCTACTTTTTAACATCTGTTAAAACTTACACAACTCGTAGCTCCTAAAGTAAGTATAAATCGTAGAGTAAAAATTATTATGACCAAATTTATAGGAAACTTACGAAAAACTTTTGTCCGAAGTAATTGTAATGCTATTTGTGGAAATATTCGAGATATGGCCAAAAACCTGAAAAAGGTACCTTGAACCCCCCCCGCTACACCATTAGCCCAGCCCCACCCTTGAGGACTTTTAGTATGTTCATCTGTATGGGCACTAAAATTAAAAACCTACCCAGGTGTACATTTCGACACCTCAAGTTCATCGCTGATAGCGGAGATAGCGACGGCGGTGAAGGTGTTCGCGTACGGCGTGGATTCGTACGTGTCGGAGCCGGAGAACGCGCTGCACCCGCTCGGCACGCGGCTGTCGTGCAGCGGCGCGGGCGCCGGCGAGGCGCGCTGGGCCACCGGCGAACGCTTCTACCGCCACTTGCGGAACGTCAGCGTGGACAGCGAGGCCGGCCGCCCGAGCATTGAATTCACTCCCGACGGCGAACTGCGGGCCGCCGAGCTTAAGATTATGAACCTGAGACCGGCCATTGGAGAACAGGTGAGGCTTACACTGTTCTAAATTTATCTAAGACATTATGGTCCTGTTTCAGCATTCTCTGCTAAGATAATCTAAGATAGAAAATAGTAGTCTATTTATTAGAATAAACTGAACAGAAAACCTTACAGATATCTAATATCTACACATCAGTCACATGAATTTCTAATAAGACACTAATGGAACAGGAACTAAAGTAAAAAGCATGCACACACACAAGCCCAATATTTATAAATAAAAGTAATAATAGGTAAACTGGGGAATCAGGGACCTAGCTGAGTACTCGATATACTTATACATATTTGTGTCTACAAAATGTAAGAAGCTGACTACTCAAATAATTTATATTTTCTTAGTGATACCACTGAAAGTTTTGTTTATACTCGTACATACTTAACTTACTCATTTAGGTTTATTCATTTTCCATTACCATTATCGTATTTTGAAGGATTTCGTCTTTAACAGCTGGTATGGGAAGAAATCGGGACGTGGAATTCATATCCAAAAGAACGTCTTGACATCAAAGACATAGTCTGGCCCGGAGGCTTACATACGCCGCCGCAAGGAGTGCCTGAGAAGTTCCACATGCGGATAACATTCTTGGAGGAGCCCCCTTACATAAATCTGGCACCGCCAGATCCAATAAGTGGACGTTGTTCTTTGGATAGAGGAGTCATATGCAGAGTCGCCCCGGAGGTCGACGTAGCAGGGTAAATTTGTCCGAAGTCTTATATACCTACCTACACAAAGGTGATAGCTTTCCATGAAATGAAGTTTAAAATCCAGCCCGTATGTTTGTATGTTGTATCAATAGCTCTAGCATTTGTTCGTCATTTACCTATTACTATTAAATATTTTTTTAAACTAAATTGGCATAGTTAATAATCAAATAACTGGATAATATATCCTACATACCTATTGATAAATAAATAAATATCACGGGACAATTCACACCAATTAACCTAGCTAGTCCCAAAGTAAGCTTAGCAAAGCTTGTGTTATGGGTACTAAGCAACTGATAAATATAATTATATAGATAGATACATACTTAAATACATATTAAACACCCAAGACCCGAGAACAAACATTCGTATTTTCATACAAATATCTGCCCCGACGCGGGAATCGAACCCGGGACCTCAAGCTTCGTAGTCTGAGGCCGTATTGTCTAATGTTTCTGACACTCGCGATCGTAATCAAATGACAGATTTCGTATACAAAAACTGTCATTTGATTGTGATCGCGAGCGTCAGAAACGTTAGGAAATACAGCCTCAGGTTCTCTAACCACTAGGCCATCTGGTCGTTTAAATGAATGCCTATCTATTTATTAACTTGTACTAATTAAGTGATATTATACTTTATTGAATCAGGCGTTACTTTGCGGAGGTCCATATCAATGAACTAAAATAATTTCCTTGCTCACCCGCGACCTTACGATAGCTAAGCTTATGCAAAATATGCGTGTTCATGCAGTTCCTCCACCTCCACACTGTAAGAACACACACAAATCACACAAACCCATCTATCACCACCACCACACTACACTGACGCGTTTCGAACTCAAACAGAGCTCATCTTCAGAGTGACACAATCGTACACCATGCTACCAGCAGGGCTACTCCGAAACTCGAAACTCGAAGTTCGGGTCATGCGGTCCCTCTGACACTTATACTATTTAATACGAGAGCGAGAGGGACCACACGACACGAACTTCGAGTTTCGAGTTTCGGAGTAGCCTGCCAGTTGTTAGACTAACGAACCACAACCACCGTTTTAACTTGTCACTGTAACTCCCCAAGTACCCACATACGTTTTATGAAACAAAACAAAACTACCCACAAATTATTAATAAAATTTTTAACCGTCCTTCAAAACTACCTTGATTTTTTATTTATTTACTGTCAAGGCATGTTTTATTAACTACCATTGCTGAAATTAGATCCAAGCCGTAGCAAGGGAGATGAAACTAAATTTACCTGCTCATTAATAATAGACCCCATACTGTTGTATCTAATTATCTCCATGCATTCTAAAACATCGAGACGAAACCCCTTGCCACAATAATGTAACACTTCATACGAATCGGAGTCCGATAAAGAATGATTTAGTTCCAACAAATGTTTGGCAAAATTCGACTTATCAGGATGCTCATTCCTATATGCCGAAACATGCTCTTTAAATCTAGCATTAAAACTGCGTCCTGTCTGACCAACATATACTTTACTGCAGTCATTACAAGTGACAAAAGAGTTTTGTTATACCTATGAATCCGCAGGCACCAATTCTGTATGGATTGCCTAAAATTCATAAGGATAATGTGCCAGTTCGTCCAGTTGTCTCATATGTGAGTGCTCCAGCATATAAGTTGGCAAGGAAATTAAATAGTGTTATTCGTGTAAAATCTTCTTTTAACCCATCATACAGTTTGAAGAATAGTTCGGATTTAGTTAGCAAAATTAAAGATTACAGCATTCCGCCTAACGCAACATTGCTTTCTTTAGATGTAGATAGTTTATTTACTAATGTACCATATAGTGAGACAATAGTTATTCTTAAAAACCATTTGGAAAGGAAGCGTTTACATCCTGGGGAGGTTTGTGAATTAATTGATTTGGTAACTTTATGCATGAAGCAAAATTATTTCCGGTTTAATGGACAGTATTATTTACAGAGTGATGGTTTAGCAATGGGATCACCTCTGAGTCCATTAATGGCAGATATTTTTATGGATTACTTTGAAATACATAGTGGGTAATAATAATATTGTGTATTATTATAGGTACGTTGATGATTTAATTCTGTGCTGGAGGGGAAGTATGAGACAGCTCGACTTGTTTGTGAATGGTTTAAATAACAAACATGTTAAAATAAAATTTAAAAAAGAATTAGAAGAAAATTTTTCGTTAAACTTTTTGGATTTGACAATTATTAGATTTAATAATAAACACCAGTTCAAAATTTACCGAAAACCCACGTACACAGATGCCGTGATACCAGCATCGTCTAATCACCCGTGGCAGCATAAATTAGCAGCTTTTCATTGTTATGTACATAGATTGTTAACTGTACCTCTTTCTAGGGAAGATTTTGATTTAGAGTTAAATACTATTTATCAGATAGCGTTGTCGAATGGTTATACTAAATCAATGGTCAATAGTTTGGTTCAGAAGAAGCAGGCACGGATAGTGAATAGCATGCTTTACGCCGTGTTACCATCGCAGTCTTCTAACAAATATAGGTGTAGCATTTCATACGTTGGTCGTTTGTCTGATAGAATTTGTGGTATTTTAAAATCAAACAATGTTAAGGTAGCCTTTAAGACTAACAACTCTTTGTACTCTAAACTTTGTAACCACAAAGAGAAGGTAGATAAAGGAACTAGATCGGGTGTATACAAGCTCACTTGTAATGACTGCAGTAAAGTATATGTTGGTCAGACAGGACGCAGTTTTAATGCTAGATTTAAAGAGCAGTTTCGGCATATAGGAATGAGCATCCTGATAAGTCGAATTTTGCCAAACATTTGTTGGAACTAAATCATTCTTTATCGGACTCCGATTCGTATGAAGTGTTACATTATTGTGGCAAGGGTTTCGTCTCGATGTTTTAGAATGCATGGAGATAATTAGATACAACAGTATGGGTCTATTATTAATGAGCAGGTAAATTTAGTTTCATCTCCCTTGCTACGGCTTGGATCTAATTTCAGCAATGGTAGTTAATAAAACATGCCTTGACAGTAAATAAATAAAAAATCAAGGTAGTTTTGAAGGACGGTTAAAAATTTTTATTAATAATTTGTGGGTAGTTTTGTTTTGTTTCATAAAACGTATGTGGGTACTTGGGGAGTTACAGTGACAAGTTAAAACGGTGGTTGTGGTTCGTTAGTCTAACAACTGGTAGCATGGTGTACGGTTGTGTCACTCTGAAGATGAGCTCTGTTTGAGTTCGAAACGCGTCAGTGTAGTGTGGTGGTGGTGATAGATGGGTTTGTGTGATTTGTGTGTGTTCTTACAGTGTGGAGGTGGAGGAACTGCATGAACACGCATATTTTGCATAAGCTTAGCTATCGTAAGGTCGCGGGTGAGCAAGGAAATTATTTTAGTTCATTGATATTATACTATTTACACAGATTAAATAATAGCGCAATTTATTACATTAATTAAGTACCTTATGTTTGTCGAGACTTTCGTCTAAGTATATAGGCTTTGTAGCATCATCTTGAGGTCAAGTTTTTTATAAAGACTGCGTTATCTACACCCTTAGGCTGGAAGCGGGAACGGCACACAGAAACAGCTCGCTGTACCAATGCTGCAGCGGTTTTTGCATCGATCTGTTACAACAATTGGCGGAGCAGCTCGGTTTCACGTACGAGCTGTCGCGCGTCGAGGATGGACGTTGGGGCACACTGCACAACAGCAAGTGGAACGGACTTATCGCAGACCTGGTCAACAAAAGGACTGACATGGTAACACCATTTATAGAGACAAACTAGCTTTAGTACGTTGTGTTAGTTTGTTATTTATTACACCTAGTGCTTCAATATTTCAATGCCCTTCAATCAATCAATGGAAAGCTAGAAATGTAAGTATCTGACTTTCTGTCAAGTGTCCCGTTATTTTTCACAGGTCTTAACATCCTTGATAATAAACTCCGACCGGGAAGCCGTAGTGGACTTCAGCGTGCCTTTTATGGAGACCGGCGTGGCGATCGTAGTAGCCAAAAGAACCGGTATCATCTCGCCCACAGCCTTCCTCGAGCCTTTCGACACCGCGTCTTGGATGCTCGTGGGCGCGGTTGCTATTCAGGCCGCAACTTTCTCCATTTTCTTCTTCGAATGGCTATCCCCGAGTGGGTTCGATTGCTCGACAGGCCAAAATTCAAAACGAGTGCCTCAGAACCGGTTCTCGCTCTGTCGAACTTATTGGATTGTTTGGGCTGTCCTTTTCCAGGCAAGTATATCCTATTTACTCAGTTGTATTTACTCAGTTGTATTTACTGGTATTTATCTTTCGTACATGTTTTTATTTTAAGAACTTGATTTATAGGTAGAGTCATTCACGTAGACGCGTGCCGTGGTTCTTACTACAATGTCATTAATGTCTAATTTTGACAAAATCACGCGTCTTCGTGGATGGCACTAGGTATACGTATGTGTTTTTGTTTTGTCACAGGCATCGGTCCACGTGGATTCGCCGCGCGGATTCACAGCTCGTTTCATGACGAATATGTGGGCTATGTTTGCAGTGGTGTTTCTTGCTATATACACTGCCAACCTAGCAGCGTTCATGATCACCCGAGAAGAGTTTCATGAGCTGAGTGGTCTAGACGATCCCCGTATATCAAGGCCTCTGGCAATTCGCCCTCCGCTTAAGTTCGGAACAGTGCCGTGGTCACACACGGACGCTACATTAGCCAAGTATTTTCGAGAGCCACATGCCTACATGGCGCAGTAAGTATAGTTTTACAATTGATTCGAAAACATGAAAATTGATGAAATAGCTAGTATATCAAAAATATTTTTTTAACAGATATAATCGCAGCACAGTAAGTGCAGGCGTCTCAGGAGTGTTAACAGCAGAACTCGACGCCTTCATATATGATGGCACCGTGCTCGATTATTTGGTATCCCAAGTAAGTTTTTTAGTAAACCTTATAAATATAACATCAAGTCAACCAACAGAAAAAAAAATACATTACGGGCTACGTAAAAAAAACCATGTAAATAATCGTCTCTTATGTAATAAATAAATAATCTCCTTCCTTTTTTTGAAGTCGGTCAAAACCTACATACACAGACGAACCTAGAGTTACGCCTTTTATGAAATCAGTTAAATTAATCAACCTCTTATATCTTGCAGGACGAGGACTGCCGGCTTTTGACGGTCGGCTCATGGTACGCCATGTCTGGCTACGGATTAGCATTTACGCGGAATTCAAAATATCTTAGTATGTTTAATAAGAGATTACTCGACTTGCGTTCTAACGGAGACCTTGAAAGATTACGCAGGTAATTATGACTAATGCTTAGTAATCTGGTTCGAAGGACCTGGCTTGAATAAATTTTACTAAATTTAAATAATTTTATATTACATCCCATTTGACATATGGCATACCTACACTGAAAATCTATACAAGCCGAAATTTACTAACGGACAATTTTACCGCTGGTTTATTAGTTATCGGCTATCGCTATACCTAGTACCTATTTGGTGCGACTCATTCTCAGTCTGAATCGAATATGTAGATACTGGATGACCGGCACGTGCAAGCCCAACAAGCAGGAGCACAAGTCGTCGGACCCGCTGGCGCTGGAGCAGTTCCTGTCGGCGTTCCTGCTGCTGATGGCCGGCATCCTGCTGGCGGCGCTGCTGCTGCTGCTCGAGCACGTGTACTTCCGCTACATGCGCGCGCACCTCGCCGCCTCCACCGTGGGCCCGTGCTGCGCCCTCGTCTCGCTCTCTATGGGTAAGAGCAGAACCGGAAGTCGTCTGCTCCGCTCCAGCTTCTGCCCCACTCGCGCATGGAGCGGAGCAGTTCCTGTCGGCGTTCCTGCTGCTGATGGTCGGTTGCTTGCGGCGTGATGCTGGGTGATGATAATGATATAGGGGAACTAAAGCTGTCAGCTCTGTTCGGGACCATGTCGTTGGAAAGAATTGACTCGTCAGTTTAATTGGCCTTCTGGGCTTGAATACACCGCGCAGTTTCACTTGCCGATTAGCAGATGTTTCGATATTTTACTTCTTCCATCCGTGTAACCGACTGCGGTTAGGAACAGCCTGTTCAGATGACGCGATTTACGGGCAAGTTGACACCCGCGTTTGAAATGTCGCGTTTTAACACATTCACTGCCACCTGACTTTCACAGGTGCCACCAACGCACATGTGCGTTCAAAATGTATGAATAATTATGACAGCGGCACTGGGCGAAGTTCCGGAAAAGCTTATATGCGTCGGTGGCAGCGAATGAGTACGCACGAGTCAAGTGCGTTCATTCTCATTTTCAATATGTAGGTAGGTACAAAAGGAAAGGTAACGTAGTTTTACTGGAGCTATATCTACCGTAACTCACTTTTTTTTTGAGAAAATTAGTAATTTACCTATAACCAACTATTTTTGTCTAAAAAATTTTTCGTGAAAACGTGGTCCCAAAAATTTCAATGTTCCCAAATGTATGCCTCATCATCATCATCATCATGCCAGCCGAAAGACGTCCACTGCTGGACATAGGCCTCCCCCAAGGCTCTCCACTCAGACCGGTCTTGTGCTTTCCGCATCCACCGCGATCCCGCGATCTTAACCAAGTCGTCGCTCCATCTTGTTGGCGGCCTACCGACAGCTCGTCTCCCGTCCGCGAGTCAAGAGATCCGAACCCATAAAGCTAAAGACGACACTATGGTAAACACAGCAAACAAAAGCCCATTCCAACACAATAAGAACGTTATCGGAAATACAAGGAAGTTAGCAATTACGCCGTGGTTTGAGAAGTAATCGATCAGGTCAGGACTATATAAACCACGACGTCCAATTCAACAGCGGTCACTTCTACAGTAAACTCCTTAGCATAAGGTTGTATAATTAAGAGCTTTACTTGCAAGTAAAATTCTTCAAAAGGTCTTGAGTTTCAATTATTTTAACTGGCGCCCAACGTGGGGCCGGTACATCGTAACGTCGCGGCCACCGGAAGTTCAAAAACTCAGAAAATCTCTCCGGTTTGCTTCGGTGGAACCATCGACCTACGGTAGTGATTTTTAAATCTCGAAGAAACCGGCTCAACCCAAATAAATTTGTTAAAAGAAACTTTTGGAAGAACCTACATGCAGCCAGCGCTACTACTACTACTGTCTATGTGAGTACCTGTAAGCATTTCCTTTTCCACCATTCCACTCATTAGACCCCCTGTGTTTGTATATAAGAATAGTGTTACAGGTCTTTATAGAGTAGATATGGCCCACCCTTCCGGAAATAATCCGTCAGGTAATATTAACTTCGTGCCTAGTGCACCAAGTTCGATTCCGGTCCAGTCGTCGTCGACGATAGACTACCATAGGTTAATAGGTTTCGTACCATCGTATGATGGGAACGCTTTAACTATCTATAATTATATAAACAGCGCAAATCAATGGCTAAGTATAGCTGGGAATAATCCCGGAAATATAATGTTGCTGTTAAGTAAACTAACGGGGAAAGCTGCCCTTACTGTTTCTATGTTAAATCATAACTTTAACTGGGATAACATAATAACGATATTAAAACAAGAATGTGGAGATAATAGGGAGCTAAATACTTTATTAATAGAGTTAGCAAATGTAAAACGTAAGGGAAGTTATAAAGATTTTATTTTTGAATTGAAACAAAAATTATTTTTTATTAAAAGTAAACTTATGGATAAGTATCAAAAAGATAACATTGTTGACGAAGTAATGGAGCCATACATTAATACGGCGCAAAATACGTTAAGAAGTAGCTTACCTTACCACGATCAAATTTATGTTAGTAACTGTGGATTCAATGACACGGTCCAAAAGTTCTACAACTAGAGGCTGAAGGTAGGTTTGACAATATCAAACAAAAATTTTCTAATATACTTCCGGCACTCGAATATTAGTCAAAACCAATTCCGCGTTTTCAAGATAGTCCGATGTATTCTTCTCAGAATAAACCAAATTTCCATAATCAATCTCCACGAACTCAACGCTACAATCCTCAATGGGTTCCAAACCCAAATAATGTGTTCACAAGACCACAGCATCCATATTTTCAAATCAAGGCTTTAATAGGGAACAAAGACAACAACAACCCCAGTTTCAACAACGTCAATCATTTGTAAATAACACTGATGTATCTATGAAGACAGCACGCCCAGTAAGGCCTGGTCAAATAAATTTGGGAAGGAATCTAGTGGCAGAAGAACTGTATTACCACGGAGATAATGATGAAATAATGATGCAAGAGTACGAAATTCCTCCGTTCGCCCCAGAATACCAAAACAATCAATACTACGATAATTTACCCTGAAAATATTCCATCTACGTCGAGTTTAAAAAATGAAAATTTTCAAGAGGAATCAGAGACGACCGATCTACATAGAATTTAATCACGTTAAATCTTATTTGCCTTATTTTGAAACAGAAACGCCTAAATTGAAAATATTAATCGACACAGGTAGTCAGCGATCATTTATAACGAATAGAGCTCAACAACAATACTTTCAAGAATGCTGGAAACCGGAATCATTTATAGTTAAAACGTCGCATGGAACTACTGCACACAATGGAGTAATTGAAACGCCGTATTGGTGCCGATACTTCGGTAAAGACAATGGACCAATGAAATTTTATATTTATGACTTCAGCGACAAATACGATATTTTGATGGGTACAGAAATGATTGAACAAGTTAACGCAAAATTGATTTAAAGGAAGGAAATTAACTATGCCTGATAAAGAAATATTGATTTTTCATATGACGTCTGATGACAACCTAAATATCGAAGATTTATGTAAAATTTTTTCAGATTTATTCTCAGAGGACGTAAACTGATAGCGCAACGACTAAAATTAAGCATCACATTCACCTAATCAACGATGAACCAATTTATCAGAAGCCGTTTAGATTACCTCAATAACAACAACAAAAATCAGAAAACAAATCGAAAAAATTACTGTAGTAACGGGCCCAATGAAAATCTTAATAAAACAATATGTGTTTATATTAGCCATCTTTTATTCTCTGCCTCCCACAGATAAAAATCCTTTTACATCCCAGTTACGTTCCATTATACAACATCTTTCCCTTTTTACTAAAAGGGAGAAAACATAACACAATTAAATTACTTCTAACTGTCAAACATAACATAATTTAATTACTTCTATCATTATAATTATGAACCTTTTATATAATAATAATTATTCCAAAACATAATCATTTAAATAATTAGGTTTTCTTACAGTTCTCTTGGAGACTCTAGGTTCTATACTGATAGCCTCTTGTGTTTGTGTTCCATTAACTTCTGCATCAGGTGTAGTAATATTTATGGGAGTCTCCAAGGCAGCTGTACTTGAATTATCATGATTATTCAAATTTTGATAACAATCCCAATCATCATCCTCCGCTGATGAAGTCTGTGGCTCATTAGATTTTTGCTCTGATGTCTCTGGCACTAATATAAGATGCCACCGGTTTCTTCTAAAGTTACCTCTTTCTGTTGCAATTATGTAGGAACGTGGTTCCTGACATTTTTTTATTATTTTCCCATAAACTTTTAAATCTGTTATCCACACCTTATCACTTACTTCTAAGTCTATTAAATCAGTTACTCTATGTCGCCTATTATAGTTTTGAGCATCTCTATGTTTTTTTTCTGTCATATATTTTGTATGTTTAAATCCTACTCCGGCAAGATCTTTTAACTGACTGGGCGCTATGGGTAGATTGTCCCTTAATTTACGACCTAGCATAAGTTCAGCTGGACTGTATCCTGACTCTAATGGTGTGTTTCTATATACGAGCAGCGCTAAATAAAAATCTTGATTTTTTGCTAACAGAGATTTAGCAATTTTTACCGCAGATTCGGCAAGACCATTACTCTGAGAATAATATGGGCTACTAGTCACAGACTTAAAACCATATTCTTTGGCGAATTCATTAAATTTAGTTTTAAATTGAGTGCCACAGTCTGAACGGACTATTTCTGGCACCCCATATCTAGAGAATGCTTTTTTACACATAATAATAATGCTGTTTTCAGTTAAATCACCTAATTTCTCTACTTCTAAAAACCTTGAATAATAATCCATCATAACTAAGTACCAAGCATTATTGAATTTAAACAGATCTATACCTATTTTTTTCCATGGCCTTTCTGGTATTTCTTCAACTATCATATTTTCTCTGTGATTCTTATAATTTTCAATACAAGTTGAACAACTTTTAACCAAGTTTTCTATTTGTTTTGACAATCCTAGCCACCAAACAGATTGCTTGGCCCTTTGCCTACATTTAGATATGCCTTGGTGACCTTGATGAATTTTTTTTAATATTTCTTTTTGTAGGTTGTGTGGTATTATTAACCTTGAATTGTATAATAGCAAATCTGACTCTATAGAAAAGTTATAACGATATTGAAAATATTGCTTAAGCTCATTATCTATTTTGTTTGTGGTTGGCCAGCCCTTTACTGTATATTCTTTTATTTTTATGCAAGTAGAGCAGCTTTCCTGTTCAGTTCTAATTTTAATCAAATATTCATCTGATATATCCTCACTTGCCATAGCATTGATGTTTAAGTCTTGTTCCCTATTGAATTCTGTAGATGGTGAGGGTTGCCTAGACAATGCATCTGCCACTATTAGACATTTACCTGGAGTGTATAACACTTCATAACTAAAACGCATTAATTTTAATCGGAACCTTAAAAGTCTGGGACTGAGTTCATCTAAAGGTTTTGTATGTAGAATTTGCATTAAAGGTTTGTGATCAGTTTCCAGAATAGTATGAATGCCTACTACATAGTCTTTAAATTTTTCGACGGCCCAAACCAATGCCAAACATTCCTTTTCTATTTGTGCATAATTTTTTTCTGTATCCGAAAGAGTTCTACTGGCATAACCTACCACACTCCTGTGCCCTTCCTTGTTGTCTTGCATTAAAACAGCGCCTAAACCATATGAGCTACTATCAGCAGATATTATTATTTTTAGGCTTGGATCATAGTGTGCTAATGTTGGTGCCGATTTTAATTTACTTTTTATTACCTTAAATGCCTCCTCTTGGGCAGGGCCCCAAACAAAAAAATTATGTTCTTTTAGTAGTTCATGTAGAGGGGCCAAAATGTGTGATTTGTTTGGAATGAACCGTCCTACATAATTTACCATTCCTAAAAACTGCAGCAATTCCTTTTTGTTTGAGGGGTTTTTAAAATCACTAATGACTTGAACTCTCTGTGGATCTGGTTTTATTCCCTCTTTGTTGATTATGTGACCTAAAAATTTTATCTCAGTTACCCTAAATCTGCATTTCTCTTTATTAATAGTGATTCCCTCTCTTTTTAACCTTTTCAGTACCTCTTTTAATATACCGTCATGTTTTTCTACAGTTTCTGCATATATTAAAATATCGTCCATATGGAGTGCAATGTCTAAATCCTTGAATAGGTTAGCAAACTTCATACTAAAAAAATCCGGAGCACAGTTCAAGCCAAATGGAAGTCTATTGTATACATACCTGCCAAAAGGTGTAATTATGGTTGTAAGTTGTTTTGAACTGTCTCCCAACTTTATTTGGTGAAACCCGGATGTAGCATCTATTTTAGAAAAATATTTTGCCCCTTTTAATCTACCTAATGTGTTTTCAATCTTTGGTATTGGGTATACTGGTCTCAAAATATTTTCATTTACTTTAGTATAGTCCCCACAAATCCTTACTTTGTCATTTTTTAATACTACTACAATAGGCGACACAAAATCAGTTGGTTCTTCTACTGGACTTATTATTCCTAGACTTTGTAACCTATCCAGCTCTGCTTTAACTTTAGGCAGTAGGGGTATTGAAATATTTCTAGGTGTGGCCTGTACAAACTTCTGTGGGCTGTCCTTCAGTTTGATATGAAATTCCCCTTGAAACACCCCAAGTTCGTTAAAAATTCCCGGGAATTCCTTTTCAATTTTTTCTGTACTTATTTGGCACAAATTACTTGTTGTGCTCTTTACACACATTGAATTGATTGAAACAATTTTCATGCTTTCCAATGATGGTCTACCTAATATAGCGCTCTTAAGACCCTTTATAATATAAACCTTACCCTCATAAGTCATCCCATTATGTGCCAATCTTAAGTAAATACTTCCTGTGACATTTAGCTTACTGCCATCGGGGCCACTGATGGATGCTCCAGACTTTATCAGCGGAAGATTCTTAGTTAATTTGTTTTCTGGAATTGCTGTTACGTCTGCTCCTGTGTCAATTAAAAAGTTAATTTGGTCAAGATAACATTTGTTGTGAAACACATCCACATTAACCATATATTTGTCCATATTTTGACACAAACTAACCTTAAACACAACTTCTTCTTCTTCTTCTTCTAATCTCTTCAAACTCTTTGACCTGCACATTTTCGCATAGTGTCCTGTCCGCCCACAACTTTTGCATTTGATATTAACTGCCGGACATTTGTCACGAGAGTGTCTTTCATATCCACAAAACCAGCATTTGTCGTTTTTCTTGAAAGATTCTTGCTTGGATTTAATCCTGTGTATTTGTCCTTCTTCCCTTAGTAGTTTATTATCCTCCTTTTGAATTTCAGCTTGCTTTGCCATCCTGATTGCCTCTTTTAAGTCCAGCTTTTCATTTAGTAAAAGCCGTTCGCTAGCTTCTGCGTCTCTCATTCCCACAATGAGTCGATCCCTTATTAGTCCCTCTTTGAGTGTATCGTATTCGCATGTTTCTGCTAATCCAAATAAATCTGTGATGAAAGAGTCGATGTTTTCGTCTTCTCTCTGCTTTCTGCTATTAAATTTAAATCTTTCGTACACAATGTTCTTTTTTGGGGTGAATACCTCTTCAAAACTTTTGAGAGTTTCTTCGTAGTTTAGTTTTCTTGGAAACCTCTTTATTACGTCCTCTGCTTTTTCGCCCATGCAGTATATTAGAACGTTCAGTTTCTCATCATCAGTTCCTTTTTCGTTCCCCGACAATAACATATAGCGAGTAAATCTACTCCGCCATTTTTTCCAATCCGCCGCTTCGAAAGAAAACTCGCCTGGTGGTTTAATATTGAGCGGCCTCCGCTCCGAACTTTCTTTTTCTTTCTGACTGTCCATTGTCTTTATTAAATAATTGAATTGATTTTATCACTGCCACCATGTAGTAACGGGCCCAATGAAAATCTTAATAAAACAATATGTGTTTATATTAGCCATCTTTTATTCTCTGCCTCCCACAGATAAAAATCCTTTTACATCCCAGTTACGTTCCATTATACAACAATTACTTTCTAAAAAAATCGTCAGGATACCACCAAATTTTAATGGAAGAAGATTCTATAGAAAAAACTGCCTTTAGCACGCCGGACGGTCATTTTGAATTCCTTAGGATGCCATTTGGGCTTAAGAACGCTCCAGCAACTTTTCAAAGAATGATGAACAGTGTCTTAAAACAAGAAATAGAAAAAAATATTTGTCTAGTATATTTAGATGATATTATAATTTATTCCAAAACTAAACAAGAACATGTAAATAAGTTACAGCAAGTGTTTGAAGCATTAAGAAAGGCGAATTTAAAGGTTAACGTTAATAAATGTGTGTTTATGAAAAAGGAAATAGAATTTTTGGGACACATTCTCAATAGTGAAGGTCTTAAACCAAATCAAAAGAAAATAGAAGCCATACGAAAATTTCCTATACCAAGAAATATAAAAGAGATTAGAGCTTTTCTAGGACTTATTGGGTATTATCGAAAATTTGTACCTAATCTCAGTAAGATAGTTAAACCATTGACTGACATGACTAAAAAGGACAGAGTAATAGATCCGGAAAATAAAAATTATTTGGAAGCTATCGAAACTTGCAAACATTTACTGACAAATGCACCGATATTAGCTTTTCCTGATTTCAATAAGACGTTTGTGATTACAACCGACGCCTCTGACATAGCCCTTGGAGCAGTGTTAAGTCAGGATAATCATCCAATAGCTTATGCATCAAGAACTCTTTCTAATGCTGAACAAAAGTATAACACCACAGAAAAAGAACTCCTAGGAATTTTATGGGCTATCACACAATTTAGACCTTATGTCTACGGCAGGAAGTTTACTCTCCGAACGGATCATAAAGCTTTAATTTGGTTAGCTAAACTTAAAGAACCCAACCAAAGATTAACCCGTTGGAAACTCAAACTGCAAGATTACGACTTTTCAATTGAACATGTTAAAGGAAAAGACAACTATGTAGCAGATGCATTAAGTCGCGTTGAGATTTACCATCACACAGATGAACCCTCGTGCAGTAGACAAATACAAGATACGCTGAGACTAGAGGAAGATTTAGTTTTGTCAAATGCCTCCGATAGAAATTCAATGGAAGTTAATGTAGATACTACTTCACAGTCCAGTCTAGCATTGTCAGATGATGAAGATGAAATTTCAATACAAGGAACAGTTCATTCAAATTTAGAAAATAGTGATAATGGTATACCTTTAATTGATGCATATCCACCAAAACGCTTAAGGCGCGTAGTTTTTGAAATGGCACCATTTAAGAAAGCAAAGCAAGAAAATGGAATCTGGTACTTCTACATTCCACCAGGTTACGAAGAAGAAACCATAAAAGAATTTATGTTAGAATATTTAAGTCATGAAAAATATGCATTTATTATTCCAAATGAAGATCTGTATTGTAAAGTTTCTGAGACATATCGAAAACATTTTGATCATACAAATCTTAAGCCTGTTAGATATACTAAGTCATTAATCGAGATAAATGAAAAAGAAGAACAATTAGAACTAATTAAGGAATATCATTTACAAGATAATAGGCACGCTGGCGTTGACAGTTTGTATAAGCAATTAAGAGAAAAATACTACTGGGAAAATATGAGGAAACAAATAAAAAAATATGTTTTAAAGTGTGAATTATGTAAAAGGGAAAAATATAACAGACGACCTTATGTGACATTAGCAACTGAAACGGAGACGCCTCAGGAACCGATGGATATTTGGCATATAGACTTCATGTCTCTAGAGAGGCAATGGTACCTAACAATATCGATAAATTCTCCAAGTATGGAATAGTAAAACCTACAGAAAAAAGTAAAGTATATGATACCTTATCGGAAATTTTTGCATTATTAGGAGCACCAAATAAAATTATCCATGACGGTGAGCAATCATTTTGCAGCGCAATTATAAAGGAGTTATTTCAAACTTATAATATAACAGATCACACCACGTCTCCACAACATCATAAGTCAAACTCTGATGTAGAAAGATTACATAGTACCATTCAAGAATTATACAGATTACAGAGAGAGTCTGACTTTAATCAAAATCAAAAAATAAATTATATTACTCATGCTTACAACAATACAATGCATAGTTCAATTGGTATGACCCCGTTTGAGGTTCATTTAGTAGAAAACCCAAGCTGCGCAATTTCGATAACTTAAAAGTTATAATTCAAAGGTATACTGCACAACAAAAGCAATTTACTAAAGAGTTAAATAAAAACATTCATGATTTACTTAAGAAACAAAAAGATAAACGTAATGAAGTAATTAATAAAAAAATAAATATGCCAAAATCACTTCAAGCAGGAGATTCTGTCTATTTAAAAAATAGTAGAGCTGAAAGGCATAAAACTAATTCGAGATTTTTAGGTCCGTTTAAAATAATTAATTTAGAATCAAATAATAAGTGTAAATTAAGCAACGGTAGAGTTTATCATGTAGAAGAACTTATTGTTACAGGACACTCTGTTGTGTCTTCGGATACAAATTCAGAGCGTTGGACCCTGGAGAACATGTAATATTGATAGATATGAAACCGACGCGTATTATTGAAGGAAGGTGGACAGTAATACATAAGTTAGACATTAAAGCTATAATAGAAACAAAAGCATTGTTGTCAAAAACTGTTGATGAGGCATCTGCTCTTTCTATTAAAGGCGATGTTAAATATATTTATGACAGAATTCATGTGATACTTAATCATGTCGATGAAGTGTGTAATCATTTGTTTGTTCAGAGTAGAGTTAAAAGAGGACTAATAAATGGCCTTGGGTCTGTTATAAAGGCGATCACAGGAAATTTGGATCAAGATGATTTAAACAATATACAAAAAGATTTGGAAACTGTACGAGTAGCATATAATAAACAAATTTCTATGACAAGCGATATCTTAGAAGAATATAATCATCAAATAAGTAGAATAACTTCTGTACAAGACGAATTAGACAGTAAATTGATACAAATAACAAATGTAAAAATTCAACAGAAATTTGCTCTTACTTTATTGTTCCAGCTCAAACTTTACAAGATATGGCTGATAGATTAACTACTGCATTACTTTTGCCGAACATCATATGTATCATTATAGTATAATTAAATCACATGTTTTACAAGAAACTTTAAGTAAGATTGATGTTAAGGTAATGATATCTAACAATATTAATGATATTGAACCTTTTATTACTGTATACAGTAAGATAGTAGATAGTTGTGTATTTTTTCTTATAAACATACCACTAGTGAAACCACAAGTAAGTATATTTAACTAGAAAATTGTTCCCGTTATCCAAAATTCCCCAACCTGCACCTATCCTATAATGCGAAAGGTAACTCTAGCTTACACGAAGATGGAAGCCTACGAAGTTGAAGACTGCTTGGAACTCCAGGAATTAATTTGTAAAGGTAGCGTTCTACAAAAAGAAAATTGCGAAACTGGAATTCTTTACACAAAAATACAAGTAACTGTAGCCTAGTACCAATAACTTGTCCCGAAGAAGAAATACGGGAAATAACGCCTCAAGTCATCTACATGTATTTTAACACTTTAACAGAAGTAAAAGTTAAATGTAGAAATGACGAAGAAACTTCATGGATAAAAGGTCTAATCTATTAGACGAACGAATTGTGAAGTAAACATATCTGGCATAAAAAGATTTCAAACCAGAGAAACCAGTGAAAAATTAATTGTCACCAGCTTAGAAATCGATAAAGTAGAAAAGGTGTCTGAAATAGATTTAAGGTACGGCGCCTATATACCGTGTACTTTGAGGACAGTTTCATGAGTCCCAAAAATTAAAAGGGTATCAAAGCTCTTAATAAACGCAGAATATTTTTTTTACTTAAGAGCGTTTATTGAACTTTCAGTGTCTTAACTTTTTTGGGCTCGTTTTAGTTATTAGTATTTGATAAAATATTATTGAAATCAAAATACCCAAACCTTCTATTACCGTGGTAATGGACAGGCTGTGATTCCATTACCGCGAATTGAGCTTCTATACCGAGGTATAAAACGGCAATTTTCTACCATCGGGTAAAAGAACGCGACACATGGTTTTGGAACTTATACCGAGGGATTAAAAAAGGTAATGGCTTTTGTTCTGTATAATATATTGTACACCAAATATTTTTTGAGAAAATTTTAAATAAAAAACTAAAGTATGATTCGAATAGTGTATCCAGCCATTGTATTTTATTATGCTTATGCCACCATTATAGTTTGATGTATGCATGTGCTGAGTAAAGTCACAACTTTATCAAAAAAAATCTGCACTTACGGTACCCTAAATGTGAATTATTTAATAGAAAAAATAAATGTCACTCGGTAATAGGGACTTCTTAAGAACCTATTACCGACCCCAAAGACAATTGATGTGTCGGTAATAGATCCCAAACATTCTATTACCGAGGGTAGCGATCATACCATCGTTAATTGGCTTAATTTGAGTATTGTAAAATCTAATTCCG
>NC_133492.1:4086408-4249819 GCF_025370935.1 Choristoneura fumiferana
AACATTATGGTGGTCCGGCCAGGATCGTCTCTACAGGACGAAACTCCACCACAGTTGATATCGATTTGAAATTTGTTACGAAATTGTGGTTTGTATAACAATTCAAGTACTTGTACAGTCAAGAAGTATGCACATTCAGCAAAAACTTATTTCTTTTCAAATTAAATCTCATTCCGTCTTTCGTGAAAGTGGAAAAGTCAATTCCTCCTTGAAACAAAAAAAACAAAATATATCGCCGCATTAAGCCCGCTCGCAAAACTTAAAACTCCAATATTTAGTTTAAAACGATCGCGAACTTTTTGGACGGAATTTATCGCGGGTACGCTTAGTTATTTTTCAATTGGTAGGTCTGGGGACGCTTTAAAAGTAGTTTTAAGCGGCGATTACGGATGGTATGCGCGAAGTTTGTTATTGCCGAAGTACGCTTTTTATTAGGAAGTTAAAGTCTTTGCTCGTCCTTGCCGCTTTTGTATTTAATACAGAACTGAGGAATATAACTGTTAGATTTTGTTTCCATGTAGAATCAATTATGTCGCTTTTTCATCGTTTATTTCTATCAGTGCGTATTTTTTTTTTCAAATTAGTTTGCCCTGCTTGTTTTTTGTTCAAATCTTACAAAAACACTGTTTAATGAACGTGAAATTTGGCATACTTAAGTAAATTTCGTGACAATACTTTAATCTGGTAATGAAATTCTGGTACTCTAACCAGGATCGTCTCCGCAGGACAGAACTCTTCAACGGTTAATGGCATCGACTTTAAATTTAGTACGGAAATGTAGTTTTGATGACAATGCAAGTTCAATTAATAATATTATAGCTCTCCTATGGGCAGTTGGGTAAAGAGCACAGTCAAAAGCTTGTATTAAATAAAATTTTCAACAAAAACTTATGTTTGAAAAGGATAATAACACAATGAAGCGGTGAATTCTGAGATTTGCCAACGATTACTACGATTCACATATTGAATACATCACACCATCTCGCTACTTTGTACATACTTTTAAACCGCCATATTTATCAAGCATTACACAAGACAACGTATGACGCACAACGATATATCACACGGAGCGCACGAGAAAATCTAACTACAATACGTCCCCACGTCTCTCTCGACAATTTATCTGGTTTTTATTTTCGTGAGGTTATATTTCACGACTCTCCAGGTGGGCTCGGACTTGGATTGTGGGACATTATTTTACAAGAGAAATATGAGAGTAGGTCAAGCTGTATTCACTACGGGTCGGTTGTTGATGAGTGACATTCGAGGATTTAAAATAACAAAAAAGTAAAACCGACTCCAAAAAAATGGAACCGACTACAAAACCCTTGCAAATATTTTTCTAGGTAGGTACCTACTAGCTCGAAGTCGGTGTCTCAGCACGAGCCAGCAGGAATCGAACAATAGTCGTCTACCTCACCTAAAAACTATGCGTTTCAATCCATCCTGCTGGGTCGTGCTGAGACACCGACTTCGAGCTAGTAGGTACCTAGTGCTAGAAAAATATTCAAAAGTTTCATAACTCTGAGGCTGTTTTGCAGCCAGCACCGTCCGAATTTTATTTTTACTGCTTTAGGGGGTAGCAGACCGGAGTATATGACATTAATGTAACTACACGCGCTCTTGAGAAAAAGGGTCTTGACACACGAACAGACAAACGGACAGACGGACAATAATACAAAAAACTGGTCATTTAAGAGTTTTCCTTTACTAGGGGGCCTTATAAAATGGATTCTTAACCAAAACTAAACTACTTAAGTAGTCTTAAGTAAAATAAACTCCAACAAACTCCTGAAATCCTGGAAAATATCACAGAAGTGTACGGTCAAAGTAACTTAACTACGTGCTTAAATATTCCAAGTCAAATCTTGTATTAGGTACTTCCAATATTTTTTGTACTGATCAAAGTTATTAACAAATATTAGTAAACGGCGATTAGAACCTTTGTTTGTGTAAACGGGTGAACGCACAACAGAAATCCGGGTGTAAAATCATTCAATCGCTTTAATGTAATTGATCAAATGACTGACCTAAATCCTGCCTTTGCAAAGAAAACATGGCCGACGTACATTTCGAGGACAGTAGGTACAAAAAGCGTAAGCGCCATTGTGACTTGACCTAAATTGTAGAGCACAGGAAATGTGGATATTAGTATAAAGTGGTAGTAGCTATTTTTAAATGTTTATAACATAAGACTTCAAAATCTGAAGATTTTTCAATGTTTTTAATAAAAGTAATAATAACTTTATTTGCTAAATAAGGCTTTACAATGATACGCCTCTGTAATAATATCGTTTGGATCCTTCATGCTTTATGTAGCATGCAAATTATAGACATACATTTTGCTATATATGGGTTATTATTTCGAGAGGTTCAATTGTGTTCAGACTCAAATTTTCAGTTATAAAATTAGAAATATATCGTTTACTGTTTTTAAGTTGCTTAGGATATTATCACTGAAACTTGTGGTAAATACATTTTATTCTATTTTGTCTTTTTTTCCACAATAACTTAAATTTTCTGCAGAAAAGTCAGTTACGTGGTCAGGTTCGGATTATCCCTGACTACTTTGTAGTATTGTAAAAAATACAAGGTATAGAAAAACTTGCTGTTTAAAACATGGATTGAATGTTCATAATATGATATACCATGCATGCAAACATAAAAAAATTAGGACATTGATAAGACTATTTTTTCTACATTTCCCGTTGTTCCAAAATACAGCATCATTTTCGTAGCCACACTTATTAACTAATATTTTACACAAAAAAGAGGTCAAACCTCCTGTAAATCCTTTTTTTAACTATAAGCAACTTTGAAAATAAGATTGCTACAATATGATGTATAATGTTTATCGCAAGCCATAATTATTTATCTATAATTAATGTAATAAAGGTTCAAGTTAGATTTGCGTCAAAGATCGAGCGTCATTTTCGTTACGGTTGCTACTTGGTGAGTATTGGGTAAATAAATATAATGTTTTACTGGTGCTGTGTCATTTGCAGTTAAGTTATTCAATATTGATTTCATTTGCTTCAAACCTATAGGATATTTACTGCAGAGCCGCGAAAATAAGAACTTTTCAATTTCGTGGTCATCATTTTCGTGGTGCTATGGGCCACGAAACTGATTAAAGACCACGAAAAAGATGATTTCCCTACAAGTAGAAAAAATACAGAACACTTTTTATAGAATTTTCTGCTTTTTACAGTGTAATCGTTTATGCCGTTATTGATTTAATTGATTTAAATGAAGATTGGTTGACCGTCAACAACATTTGCTCCAGGTGTGGTTATAGGAATTATGACCAGTGCGACGCCAATTTTGTTAACTGGCGCGAGGTTCAAGAATTATTTTGCCCTGAATGTACGTGTGAAATGTATATATCTAAATATAAAAAGAAAACTTCGTGATTTAGAGGAGCATTTTGTTGTGTTGTTTCGTTGTAACAATTTCGTTCGGGTCTACCGTAGACCTGCACGGGGGGGAAGGTATTGAAAGCTGTTTTGGTTTGTAAGTTGAAGTTATTAATCTTACTTTAATTAAATAATTTCTAGATAGTATTTAAAAGGTTACAACAATGACAATTTGAAGTCGTCATTTTCGTGGTCAAGTTTTAAATTTTTGTTTTATATAGATATCGATTGTCTATTTCTGTTGATACCTGATTAATTAAATAATGCTTATTCGTTTTCTCATTATGATCGGATTTTCATTCAAATAGTACAATTATAAGATTTTAAAATAAACAAAATGTTCTCTTTCGTGGTCTCGGTGCTCATTTTTGTTACCGTTAAAATTGGATTTTTGCTTTTTTTAACCAAAATAAACTTTATCGATCTCTTATAATATAAAGCATCTTATCGGTACATATCCTTATGCTCAAAATAAAACAGACCACATCAAAATGTGTGTTTTTATTTCTGTAACATTTATCTTACACCTCAAATAATTACCCAGATACATATTATAACGCAAACATTAGAAACAGCTTCAACTGACTAAGCGTTATACAGGGACTTTGAAATTATGTATATACTCAGCGACACAAAATTTTGTCCACTTCTATACAAAATTACACATACATTTGAGGGCCAGATTTTTTGCCACATAGTATATTTGATGGTGCTTATGTGATCTACAATATAACGTAAAACAAATACAGTTTGATCAGAATTTTCATTAAAATATTTATCATGTAGCTCAGTTTTTCGGATGGAGATGCGGACGATTTAGAACGTGTCAATTCAAATTGTCAAATATTACGAAAGATAGACAAGGCTAAAAAGTGGGTAGGGAGGTCTTTGCCCAAAAGCAGCCTTATCGGATAAATAAAAATAAAAAGCTCAATTTCAGAATTATATCGCTTATCGCCTTTTGTATTTTCATTGTGAGAATAATAAATGTACCTCGATAGATGCACGAAATTCAAATATGCGGGAACGGGCAAAAAATAACGGTTTACGTGTATTTTCAGAACCAGAGTTGGATTTCGGAGTTGTTTTTCGAGTAGAAAAATACGGGAATCAGTCGTACGTTTAGACAGAAAACAATGTAAGTACCTCGGCCATGTTTTCGTTTTTATGTTGAAGTGATACCTTCGTTTAGGAGACGGGGTTGACTTATCGCAAAACAATAAATTACTTGTTGTCCAATAATTAAATACGTTTTTGTTAAAAAAAAATAAACATTTTTAGTACAAACTTTTTTTGCTGACTGTACTTTTTGTTGACTGCACTTGCATTGTCATCTAAACTGCATAAGCCGTACCGAATTTCAAGTCAGTACTATAAACAAACAGGGCAAGCTAAAGAAAAGCTTTTAAAAAATTAAAAGCTATAACCTGTTTCTCCGCTACCAAAGGTTTCAATAATATCATCATCATCATCTCGAGATTATACGTCTCACTGCAGGCCAAACCTCCTCTCAGCCTGAGAACCTTCAGCTGTAGTTCCCACGCGGGCCCAGTGCGTATCGGGAACTTCACACTCACCGTTGAATTACTTCGCAGTTATGTGGCAATTGTCTCACTATGTTTCCCATCACCGTTAACATGCTACAGAAAGAAAATGAAAAATGTTGGTGACAGGTGTAATTTTTATTGTTCTTATATTTTCCTGATTCTACCCAATCCTATTCTACTAATACAAGCAATAACAGCTCGTAAAAAATTTATCCGAATCCGTCGGATACAAATTTTCAATTTGGTCTGGAATAATAGAACGGGTCCATATCGGCTAGCATACTTATTGCAAGTCCGAATGTAATGTTTGTCAGAATGATCGTTTGTCATAACTCTTTGTTCTCTGAATCCATCTCTGAATCATCTGAATCTAACCTAACCTAACCTATATTTTTCTATAGGAGGACCATTTGAAAATTTCAGAAAAATGTAAGGTTTCAGTGGGAAAAAATTATGACAAACAATGATTCGGACTAAAATTTCTACGGTATGACTAGCGAAAAGTATGCAAACTTTGGCGCTCCCGAAATTTTGTACCTAAACGAATACTTTACAGCCTTGATTAAACATGGGATATTTTCTATCCCGGAAAATTGTCTCCACGGGATAGCGATAGTAATTTTTTTGTGTAGATGAAGTCACGGGCAACAGTTAGTTGTATAAAATTATAAGCTATTCAGTTTTATTGTATTTTTAAACAATGTGTTACCGAAAATAACAAACTTGAACGGACTTCCATACTTCACTCAAAGCGAATGGCCGAACCGTGTTGCTATAAAAATATTTAAAACATATTCGGGTGGCCATTCTTAGCTCAGAGGGGCTAATACGAAATTCGAAAATTGAAGTTCGTATCGTACCGTCCCTCTCACTCGTATTAAAATAATATAAGCGTCGGCGGGATGACAAGACACGAAGTTCGAATTTTGCATTTCCTATTACAGAGCCTGTTATACTGGACTGGGCCCAATATGGCATAACAAATTACAAGCAAATTAGTATTACAGTAGTTTCATTGTAGCATGGCGTGGGTGACAGGTGTCAATATCACTAGAGAGTCAAAGTGTCGAAACTTGAGTCGATACAACTAATAAGTAAAATCTTAATCATAACTAATGTCATCATTAATCCGATTATAACGCTATTTAATTTTGATGAGAATATTAGTGAAATTCTAGGTTAGAATATGTTTTGCCACTTAAGTAAAGCTAAACGGCGTTTGCAAGAATATTATTAAAATATTCGTTACTTACCAATTAATAAGTATCAATATTACTCAAGATACATTAGGTCCCATCACTAAACGAGTCTTTGGTGTTACGTTACATGCGTATTACGTTTCTTCACTTAATTGTGCTTTGAATTTAAATAATTGATTATAAAAATCTGATAGCTTAAATTTATTTCGTGTAACATAGTTGTTTATTTAAGATCACTTCGGTATATCGCAAAATTTTCAACTATAGATGGCACATCACTAAAAGTGACGTACGTCCCTAAAGCGTGGGATGTCATTTTGACGCTTCGATTCGGCGCCAAACGCGATAAAGTTAAATAATAACAAATTTTATTAGAAAATTATAGTATAAAGTGTAATTTTTACTTACCAAATACTTAAAATGCAAGTTAAATTAAACATTCCAAAAAGGCGTGATTAAATCTCAATTATATTGTCATCACAATAACAAAACATTATTTATTGAACATCACAATACAGTAATTGTGCGTGAAAATTGTAAAAGTTAAAGCAAAGGAACCGATTGTTTCTAAATTGCACTTGACACTTTGGTTTTAATAAAATAAAGGAGCAAAAGACGACCATAATAAGGGGCGCTTATTCACCGTTAAGGGTCAAAGCACACCTGAAGTAAATTGAATTCTATGAATAAATTTCCCCCGTACAACACATAGTGTCAAAGGATGAGCAGAAAGCGTGGTTTTCCGCTTGTTGTGTCCGTTTACCTTTTTTTAACAGCTTATATTAGCTTTACTTGTAGCTGGCAGAGATCCCTTCATAATAAGGATAAGGAGGGATAAGTTCTCCTTGTACTTTCTATTTTTCTGTTTGTAACCTATCTGTAGTGTAGGCTATTAGGAAGGGATCTCTGCCAGCTCTACAATACATACAAGTAAAGCGAATATATAAGCGTTGGCATGCATTGGGTCGACTCCAGGGTAAAGTAGGAATTATTTGAGGTGTCCCGATCTCGTTAACAGCTAACCTTACGAACAAAAAGTTTTCAAGTTTCAGTTAAAAATGAACGGACATATAAGATATACGGAAATATAAGGGCTTGGGCAGTGCTTCCCACGCGGGCCTAGTGCGGATTGGGAACTTCACACACACCATTGAATTTCTTCTCAGGTTTGTGCAGGTTTCCTCAGGATTTTTTTCCTTCACCGTCGTGGTCTAATTTAAAATGTAATTTTGCACATGCATTCAGAAAAACTCAGAGGTGCGAGCCCGGGTTTGAACCCACAATGCTCAGCTTAAGAGGCCATAGGTCAAACCACAAGGCCTTATACCTAATATATTATTATATTCTCTTTATTCTTTAAATTATTTAAAGGTAGTCTAAATAAACTTTCAAATTTAAAGAAAGAAGGAAGATTTTTTTTAATAAAGAAAGAAGAAATCGTTTCTTTCTTTAAATTTGAAAGTTTTTCAGACTACGCACTTCGCTCCTCGCTTACGTCCGCCACAGGCTGGACTCCGAGCAACATTTCATCGGAAACAAGAACTTATTGCTACCCGCCCCGTAAATAACTGAACATTATTACATTGCAAATCAAACCTGATTTTTCGCAAGGCCCCAGAGGTTTCTAATTACCGGTGAAAGTTTTCGAGAAGTAATAAATTTCTTTGGAGTTGAAGGTATTTTTTATTGGAAAGTTACGTATAGTTGTTATTTTTTTTTTGGCATTATACGGCTTTGGCAACTTACGCAAGCTTTAATATTTACAGAAGAATATTAACATAAAAGTAAAATTTGTTATACTACAAATATTTGCAAATATATATTATTTATTTGTGAGCGTAGTTAATACTATGGGCAGACTAAATAACAGCTATTTGTTTGCGGATTGTGATTGCAAAAGTTGCTTATCAATCAAATAATTTTATAAAAAGATGTAAATTCTGCAAGGTCCACCCGGATTGTTACCACCATCTTGCTCGCTAATCCTGCCGTGAAGCAGCAGTGCTTGCACTGTTGTGTTTCGGCGTGGAGAGTAAGACAGCCGGTGAAATAACTGGCACTTTAAGTATTCCATCTTAGGCCTCTAGGTTGGCAACGCATCTGCAATACCCTGGTGTTGCAGTTGTCTATGGGCGGTGGTGATCTCTTACCATTAGGAGACCTACTTGTTCGTTTGCCATCCAGTCGAATAAAAAAAAATGTATTATTCAAAATAAACTTAACAGCTTCAAAGTTAGAAAATTTAACTTATATTCAACTCTGATTTTTTGTGTAAATTATTGTTTTATATATATTAATATTTCCTTGGGCATTTACTTATTATCAATCAGGTTTAACAGTTTTTTTTTTGTTAATTGCTCTTTCTGGAAAAAAGCTTGATTTATTCACAGAATAACTGATAGAACTACCTTGTGATGTTCAATTCTGTTTAGTAGCCTTAGTACCAATCTAATCAGTAAGAAACTACCAAGCTTAATTTCTAAACCCAGATTTAACTTTAAACAGGAAATACTCAGGAATCTATGTAAGTAAATTAGAAACGAAATGTATTTTCGTTCAATTTAAATCAGTATTCAACTGTCAAGACCCGTACTCACACTGTCAAGTAGGTTCGGTCACGGGTTAAATTCCGCATGAGGTAAATATTTAACCATGCTAAACGCGGGTTATTTGCCTAGGTTTCAGCTATTGAAGTGCTGTTTTTACCCGACTGCGAAGAAGGAGGGTTATGTGTTTGACGCGTATGTATGTATGTATGTATGTCTATTCCTATGTCCTCTCGTAACTACTTAACGGCTGAACCGATTTTGATAAATGATACGTCATTGTCTTGAAACTTGGGGTCAACGATATTAAATGTTAAAGTGGCTTTTGGGAAGTACGGTAATCTTATTGTGAGAGGAGTAGCTTACTGAAATAATTAAGTAAATAAAGTGTTTATCTTCTATTATATACCTATGTATTTGTTGGAATACACACACACACACACACACACACACACACACACACACAAACATACGCCTGTATTCCCAAATGTTACCGCTTCGGAGCCGCTTTTAGCAATTTTAGGTTTTAAGTTTGACAAAAACGATACAATAGTGACAGGTTGCTTGCTAGCCGTCGCCTACGGTATACAGTTTTGGTATATACACACTTAAAATAATACCGATCGACCAACGACCGACGACCGGATGGCCAAGTGGTTAGAAAGCCTGACTACGAAGCTTGAAGTCCCGGTTCGATTCTATATAAGTACCTATGGTTATTTGATTGGTTTTTGGAGTCTTTTTGTATTTTATATTTCAACTCCAAATTTTGTTACTTTTACGGCCATCTCGTAAAATCCATATCAAAAATACAAACTGAAATATAGATACACAGAAAAAGAGACCAGCGCTGGAAATCGAACCCAGGTCCCCAGCATTCCGTGCCGCGTGCCATACCCCTACACCCACCCCCCACTGGACAGGAGTACAGACACGAATTTCTCTTATGCACCACATATCTCAGCTTGTTTGTTTCTTATTTAGTCACTTAAGCAGCGACACTAGCGACATCTATGTTGTAGCTCTCATCGAGAAACTTTCAATACTCCATTGGATAAAAATGTTAATAAAACGACATGTAATCATCATTTTAGTTCAATAGCGAAATCTTGCTAAATTGCAACACAAATCTAATATTATCTGATCAAATTCTGGGTCAACATGTTAGTGGTCTGTTTTTTCGGCTGTTTGAAAAATTGTTATTAAATATGTAGTTTAGTTTATATTAGACAGGATCACAGAAACATTTTCATTGACATTTATCTCAACGTCTATTTTTTTTAAAAACCCAAGGACATTTTTATGACTTCGTTTTTCCGTTACCTGGCATATTTGCCTCGCACATAGTTCAATTTTTGCATACATTCCTAAAAACACAGAAGTGCAATTCTGGGCTCGCACCCACGTTCCTCTGCACAAGAGGCTATAGGTCAAACTACTACACTACCGTCACTTGTTTCACTAAACAAGCAAAACACACTTTAATCAAATCTTGAACTCTCGATGCTCTTTCTTTTTATTAAAGATATAAATGAAGATAGCTTGGCACCCTTCCCGTATTTACCTCATGCAAGCTGTTACCTAACGTGTGACGCCAACTTTATTATTCAAGATAACTTTTTACACTTGCTTGGCCTCCGTTAACTCCCCACACCCTGGGATAATCTGAAGATCTAATTAAGTGAATCCTAACTAATATTATAGATGCAAATTTGAGTAAATATGCTTGTTTTTTCTTCACACCTAAAAAGTCAACCGATAAAAACTATTTAAGCATCATCATCATGTCAGCCGAAAGACGTCCACTGCTGGATATAGGCCTCCCCCAAGGCTCTCCACTCAAATTAGTCTTGTGCTTTCCACATCCACCGCGATCCCGCGATTCTAACCAGGTCGCCGCTCCATCTTGTTGGAGGCCTACCGACAGTTCGTCTCCCGGTCCGCGGACGCCATTCAAGAACTTTCTGACCCCATTGGTCACTCGGATGGATGAAAACTATTTATTACTTAGATGTTAATCACTGGTATAAAATTCGATAACGTCAAATTGAAATGAAGACTTTATATGTCTTAACCTTAACTTCGATTTTGAAAAGCTAAAAGAGTGTAGGTAGGTATTAGCATAATGTTGATTGACCAATTTGTTTTGCTATAAACTGAACTGCAAGTGTCTATCTTACTTTTAGTGACTTCTTGTAGTAAGCCAATGAAAAAAATGTCTGTATATTTCTGAAATCTAATTTCCCCAACATTTCCCCAAACTTATTTTCTCGTCTAAACAATGGGTATAAATATTTGTTTCACGTAGATTTACGTATCCTATACTTTTTACTTTAACACGTAACACTAACTGACTACTCAACAAGTTATCATCATATCTCTAGCCATAATACCTACATATCATTATTCAGCAAGAAGCCTTTTTTTTTATATTGACGGAATGGCAAACGAGCAAGTGGGTCTCCTGATGGTAAGAGATCATTACCTTCCATAAGTATCTGCAACACCAGGGGTAGGTATTGCAGATACTTATGGGCGGTGGCAACCTAGAGGCCTACCTCAAGTGCCAGTAATTTCACCGGCTGTCTTACTCTCCACGCCGAAACACAACAGTGCAAGCACTCCTGCTTCCCGGCAGCCGCTGGCTGCGGCAGGATTAGCGAGCAAGATGGTGGTAGCAATCCGGGCGGACCTTGCACGCACAAGATCCTACCACCTGCCTTCTCAGAACCAGAATTTCTCACAGAACTATACTTATGTCAAAACTTCTTTACTTACAGGTGAAAGAGTTTACTTTAAATGTTTCACTTCACCGAAAAACTCCTAGCACAAAGTAGGTATAAATTTTTGTGCGAAAAATCGAAATAAAACTCTATTGAAGAATACGCATCGAAACTAACGTTATGGTCTTATTCTACGGGTCCTATCTTTCACAGGTCGACCAGAAGCAGACGGGGTCTTTACTCTTATGTTGTCAGCATCTTAAAAATTCGCACAAAGCGTTTTGGCTCATCCTTTATTATCCAGACAGCCGAGGAGTGGAATTCCCTGTTTGCGTCTAGGTTCCCTGATCGCTACAATCTGGCCATCTTTAAATCTTGGGTGAATGGGCATTTATTAGGCAAGCGTGCTCAATCTTAATATACACTCGTTTACCATCAGGCGTGATTGTGGTAAAACGCAAACCTACGAGTACTTCTGCATCAAAAAAACTGGGAACCCTGGTTCGAGTTTACGACCACCTGCTATAAAGACCGGTTTACTAATGTTTCGGCGAATAACGTTTGGCAACCTGTTTTATTTCGCAACTTTTCATTTTTCAACTGTTTAATATTTCTGAAACTGTAAATATTTCAGTGTTTTTATAAAACTAACCTGACCTAACCTGAAGGGTTCTACACGATGGCCCTGAAATAAATCCTGAAATATTTACAGTTTTAGTTTGCGAAATGAAAAGTTGCGAAATGAAACAGGTTGCCAAACGTTGCGTTGCGAAAAGGCAGTACTCGATAAAGACCACATAGATCAACGTACTATTATTTTATTTCTTAAAACGAAAACACTTTGTAATCCGAATAAAACCAAAACAATCCATACATTACTAGAACCAAGTGGCGTGACTTAAGGAGTATTCCGTCACGGTGGTGACTAGCAGACTTATGGCCCGGGAACTTGGCTGCGATTTCTGAAGCAACAATTCACGCCAAGTCCAAGGATGTGGGGTGCAAGTTAATGGAAGTAGCGGGGATGCTGCTATAAATCTGGATGGACCAATTATGTGCGACGAAACGAACTATGCTCAGAGTTTCTCTGAAGGATAAAATCAGCAACGAGACTATCCGAGGCAGAACTTAAGTCATCGACATACCTCAGAGAATCGTTAGTTGACATGGCAGTGGGCTGGCCATATCTGCCAAAGAACTGACAACTGGTGGAGTAGGTAAAAGTGTTCTTAGGTGGAGACTGCGTCTCGGCAGATATAATGTAGAACGCTTTCCAACCGGGTGCATTGACGATCTGCGAAGGGCTGCTAGTCGAAGCTAGATAAGTCGTACGTAGGACAGGAGGCAATGACGATCATTGGAGGGGGCTTAAAGTTTATTAAGTATCTAAATGTCAGTACAAAGCTCCCAGGGAGTTGAAGACTGCGCAGCGAGGTGTTTTAGCCGGTGAGTGCCTGGCGCTGGCCAGAGTCATCCCTTCCCAGTTGTCTATTGGAATTTTCCTGACTGCATGCTCCCATCGCCTGTAAAACACCTCATATAAAACTTAAAAATTAAAAACAAGTAAACAAAAGCAAACATTGTGAATAAATAAATGGACATCTATCGTTTGCCTGAATTTCATCTGCCATAATGTATCGTTTTCTATGATTTTCATTTGCGATTAAGTAATTTATTTCTGAAATAATATTTTCTTCAGAGTTGGTATTAAACTAACCTAACCTATTGCATTCTATAAAATGACATTTTAAAAAATCCTGAAAACAGCACGTTTCTATATATTTCATGGCAAACGTAGGTTATGGCAAGTGAAATTCGGGCAAATGAAATTTAGGCAAGTAAATGTATACGTAAATAAATATTTATTTATATTTCATTCCAATTAAGCTCCCCTAAGGTGACTCAAAAAAAATATAGTAAGTACAGGTTAGTTACTCTCAACCCTCTGGTTTTGTAACTTGGACCCAACAGAAATTTTCCCCAAAGTGGCGGATATACGTTAGTACTAGGTTTTATTTGCCGTCACACACTGCTCGCTACGAGCGTTCCGTAATGAGAGTGCATAGCCACCTTTGAGGGATTTAATGACGTCATCAAATAAAGGGACCACTTTCATAGGTATCTGGGAGCAGAGGTGTTTTTATCACCATGACCCTGATAGACGACAGAAAAACTGCCCAAGTGCGAGTCGGACTCGTGCAGCGAGGGTTCCGTAGTAGGTATGAACGCTCAGTGTTAGCAAATTGCCTTGCTCCTATACAAATTGTACGCATTGTGAGATCATTTTAAATTAGTTTCTGATATAGACAGACTTCAAAGATACTTACATATTAAATTAACATCTAAAAGTACGTTATCTATAAATCCACCGACAATCGGACAGCCTAGTGGTTAGAGACTGACTACGGAGCTTGAGGTTCTAGTTTCGATCCCCGGTCGGGGCAGATGTTCGTGTGAAAAATGCGAATGCTTTTTCTGGAGTCTTGGGTATTGAATGTGTATTTAAGTATCATCATCATCATCTCAGCCGCAGGACGTCTACTGTTAGGCTTCCAATCACAGATAAAGATTACACTAGATTACGCAAATGCATCTACTTCGCGTGTCCGAACCCCGACCAAACGTCGGGGTTGGCCCCATACAAAGACTGACCGCTAACTGACTAATCATGACTAGTGACTGACTCGAGCCCCACGTCGCGGGCGGGCGGCGCATTTGAATCTATTTTGCGCGGACATCGGGGAATTCAAATCGCTAATTCGCTCTTGAGACGTCACAGTAGATATAAAAAAGTGACACGGTTGGTTTTCATACATATTGAGGTGTTTGCGTTATCTAGTGCAATCTATGTCTGTGATCTCCAATTACCTCGGTTGGAAGCGGCTTGCTTCCACAACGAAACCCACAGCTTTAACCATGTTATCCATCCATCCGTCGTTTTTAATAATAATAAAAATATCACCATCCCACATGACGAGAACCTCGTGAAGGCCGAGAAGGACAAACTCAGCAAGTACCTTGACTTGGCTCACGAGGTGACTGCTATGTGGGATGTTGACTCGACGATCATTGTCCCGAAAGTCGTTTCGGCAAACGGCCTAATAGCGAAGAGTCGAATCTCGACCAACATCTCAAGAGACTCGCTAGATGGCTGGATCAAGGGCCAGATACAGAAGGCGGTACTTCTGGACACGGCACGCATCGTCCGGAGGTTGTAACGGTCTCAAATGACATTTGCAAGCCGTCACTGCGCGAATACATTTTGAGTCACAATTATATCAGATTGATAAAAAAATTATTGTATGAGAAAAGCGCCATCTAGCAAAAATCACAGACAACTGTAACGTTACTGGGGCTCTAATTTAATCTAAGATAATTAAGAATACTGTTTAAGTATCTAATTACAATTTTAAATATCAGGGGGCGCTGTTATGTATAGGAAACTAATTAACATAAATTTATTAAGTTATTTCCTGAAAATTGAGAGGGAACAAACATTCAAATTGAATGCAATGAGTTTTGTATGAGTTTCAGCGAAATATTAGTTATAAAAACATTCTACATTAGGTAGAAAATGTATGAAACAGAAATTAGTATGTTTGTCATGATTACATGAAATATATCCAAAATGCAAGGAAAATTCATATTAAATCAGATTGTATAGGAGATAAGCTTTCTTTTATCCAAGTTTCGCATCTTTCTGTTCAGTAGTTAAGTCACAATTAAACTTCAAAGTTATGGTGTTATTTAGTATTGAGTGGGTAGCGGACATGTATTGAGAGTGAAGGAATATATTCAATACTCATTAATTAATTAGAAAAATGGGATTTACGGTGTTGGTTTTGGAAATATATTTAGATTTCATTCACAAATATTGGAAAACCTATTCATCCATTTAAACTATATTAAAAAGTAGTAGTTTTGTTAATAATTGGTTAGGGCTGTGACGTCATACGCCGAAGCTGGTGAGGCCGTTGAGGCGGGAGAGGCTCGAGACGCCCGTGAGGTCAAAGAAGACAGTGAGACCGTTGACGACGTTGAGGCTGAAAGGGCTGAAAGACTATAAATAGGAGTGGAATCGTAGGCCCCGGGGCATTCATTTTTTGGTCTTGACGGCGAGCACATTAACTTTTAAATTGAGGGCAGAGGGTTGTTCTAGTATTAGGGTTCAGTTCGAAGCGATTTTAAATTTACGCGGGTTCTTGCTGTATAAATTTATTTGGGGTTTTAATCATTTCTTATTTTATTATTGGGAATTTTACATAGTCTATTTGGGTATTAATATAAATTGCAGAGTGAGTATTGTCTTATAAAATGGATAAATTTCTTGATCAGATGGATTATAGTTTGCTACTGATTATAGTGGTAAATTATTATCTTCATTACAATTATGTTTGAAATATTTAGTGCTGATTTTCATTCGGAAAGTCCTTGCGAGGGAGTCTTTGCGGTCCTGTGACGGTGAAGTCCCTTAATTGTTTCTGTAGTGTGGAGTGATCGTTCTATAGCGTTTCATTTCAGCCTACGTTTGTATTGTACTAATCCATAACTTTTCTGTGTTTTTCCCAACTTAATGGAAATGACTTTGGTTCCTCCATAACGTACCTTGGTTGAGCTTTAAGTCCGTTTATATCGTCTGACACCTAACGGTGATAACCGTGGATGATATAGACTTCCACTTCCTGAAGCTGTGGTGCCTTCAGCGGCAAATTACTGTCGTACCAGCCACCAGTGGATTCTGTTTGTCTTTTGTAACGACTAAGTAGCGCTCGTCGAAGTGAATGCGTGTCTTGTTGACGCTTAGTTTGTACTTAAGAAACTCAGAATTCCTGTCCCCTATTTATTTACGTATTTATGCACAACGTTAGGTATTCTGCTGTTCCGCGGGGCTCTCCGTCATAGGGACTTTCCTTCGGGAAAGTTGAGAGCTCAGCACCTTGTAGGGACCGATAGGGCTTTAGGTATACACACCATCTTTGTTGATAGGAGAGTAGAAGGAATTCCTTACACCGGGAATTTCTACATTACACTAAATGTACATGTGGGATTATTTCCCTAGTTTTGCTAATCACAGACAGAGTGTAGGGGCCTCGGGCAAGCTTAAAGTACAATTGTAGGATTTATTAGGGCTATATAGGTAGGGAAGTTCATAGGGCTTAGCTAGAGTAGCGTTTCCTTACACCGGAAAAGTTACTATTTTTAACTCACCACACAATTAGTTCACCTATGAGGGTTTTCCTCCAAATTGCTAAACTTCAACACAGAGCTAGGGAAAGTTTAAATTCTTACACACCATTTTATTTCTAGATTTCTAAATTCTATTGACAAACTCAATTTTAATATTTAAGAAACTCCTAAGAGTGTTCTATCTAAGACAGCCATGGGCTCCGATTAAATTATAATTTTATCACATTATAAAGCTAGCTTGAAAATATAGATTGAGGATTTGGTACAGCCAGGGAGGCTCCCCGTTGGTTGTCTTACTGCCTGTAGGAGAAGACACTGACACGGCTTGTTACTACATGAATCATCTATAGTCAATTACCTAAAGGGATTGATATGATAGCTATCTTTATAGCATAAAGGGGTTACTGTGGGAGAGTGGCCTCTGGGATCGACTGCTTTATGTTTGAGTTATGAAACTAATTAGAAGTATTTATAATTACGTGATTGAATGAGTCAAAAGATTAAACAATTAATGGTAACTATAGGGACTTAGGTATATTATTATATATGTACCTATTATCAATCTACAGTAGAGTTTACTGGTGAATGAGTCGGAAGATTGGGCAATTTCACTGGTAAGCTTATACAATGAATGAGTCATAAGGTTAGGCCTTTCATTGTTACTATGGTAGGGACTCGATGGAAAAGTCATAAGGTTAGGCTTTCCATTGATATTCTGCAGTAGGGTATACATGTGAATGAGTCATAAGGTTAGGCGAGTTCACTGGTATCCTATTGTAAACTAAGCATAACATTTGCCATAGAATTGTATCTGTACTAAAGACTTTGTCATGCACCATAGTTAGTGCGTAGTTTTCCTGATCTGCAATATACCTCTTCTGAAAGGGGAATATTGTTGTTTTTGGAGGCGCTGGTGGGTTCATAGGGGATGGTATATGGCTTTAAACCATATTTGGCGGAACCCCCGGGGGCATTGTGCCCCCGGTATCAGTCCGAAATACACTTACAATTCATATCCCAGTTTGAGAAAATTCCTGAGAAAAATACTTTTCTACATAGTTTCCTTAATCATATAATAATTATTCCATTCTTACTTTTCACTTAAATTACTTTGGGTTACTCAGTGCACACAACGTAGGTTCTATATATATCACTAGACGATTCACATGGCCACTTTAACTAATATTCATAAGTAGGAGTATTTACCTGAACAAAGTTTTACTAGTTAGATAAAAATTAAGAGTTGTTAAGTTTTACTGATAAGTATGTTAAATAATTAATTTAGTTGTAAGCACAAGATAGATATAAGTATCAGTAGCAAGAATCATCATCATCAGTTCAGTTGTACAGTATGAACAGTTACAAGGTTCCTCACTCTGCGGCCCTGACCACCGGTAGCTTGGGCCCTGCCCCGTTACCGGCGGCAAACTAGGTTAGGTTTTTATAATATTTTTATTTTGTATGTACTTTTCTGTATTTTACTTTTTATAACTATTATAAAAACCTAAACCTAAGAATGAAAGAAAAATAAAGAACATAATAATTCATTTATTTATTAGATTATATAATTGATCCAGCTTTGTTAGTACCGTTAAAATAATAAAATACTTATTGACTATGTTAGTAAGTTATACAAAACAAAACAAAATATTTACCGCCTAGCAGTCATGACAGCCTCATAGTGCCTCATAAAAGGGGAGACGTACCTGGCCGCCACAGCGCTCAGGATGGGGTTGGGGCTGGCCCGCACCCTACAAAGCAGAGAGACAAGTCTTTTTCGCATTATTGCGAAAATTGATTGATTGATTGATTTAAGTATGTAACTATCTATTTAAGAATGTTTATCCGTTGCTTATTACCCATACATAACACAGACTTTACTTTAGGGCTAGATTGATTGACGTCAAGTGGCCTGTGGCAATTTATTTAGTTATAAAAGATTTTGATTTACCAAATTACATGAATTTTTAGAGAATTCCCATGGGAATTTTGAAAAATCCCGGAATTTTAAAACAACTGCTAGTCCTCATATTCTATTGCGAGAAAAGCTACGCGTTAAAGCTAGTAAGTATACAATAAGTTAACTAAACAAGTTCAATTACTTTTAGTTGATTTTTTTTTGTTTTTTGTAATGACCTACTCGTTTTATTGTATACATTTGGTGTTAATGGCTTTTCTCGGGCTAAAACTCGATAGCAAGCATTTTTCCAGAGATAAGACCAAGCTGGATTGATTTTTCATTCCCGAAAACCTCTATATACCAAAATTTCATCGAAATCGTTGTTGCCGTTTCCGAGATATTTTACACAAGAAATGCTCGTTTAAAGGCATTAAACGGTAAACCATATATTATCGTTTATCAAACAAAAAAACATCACAAAAACTGCAAATCACAAATTGCCCGAAGCTCACGAAGCATCATAAATACCATGAAGCATAAACTACAAATCTGAACTAGCTCTGACACTATTCCAAATACGCGCTGAGCATAAATCTGTTGAATCGCTAACGCTTTTAATGCAAAACGCGGTGATACATTACAGTTGACAGCTGTGCTGTATGACAGAAGGTTTAGTTGGCAAAAAACCGCTCGAAATGGAGCTGAAACTTTAGTCTACGAATACTAAAGCCCTGATCCACCTTTTTTTTTTTTATTCGACTGGATGGCAAAGGAGCAAGTGGGTCTCCTGATGGTAAGAGATCACCACCGCGCATAAACATCTGCAACACCAGGGATACTGCGGATGCGTTGCCAACCTAGAGGCCTAAGATGGGATACCTCAAGTGCCAGTAATTTCACCGGCTGTCTTACTCTCCACGCCGAAACACAACAGTGCAAACACTGCTGTTTCACAGCAGGATTAGCGAGCAAGATGGTGGTAGCAATCCGGGCGGACTTTGCACAAGGTCCTACCACCTGCAAACCTATTTATATTGGTAATTTATTGAATAAGGCGTATGTTACGTAACGTTGCGGAGGTCCATATCAATGAACTACAACAATTAATTTGCTTTGCTTTGGTGAACGATTGTGTGCTCTGAGCTCTGATTGAGTTCGAAACGCGTCAGTTTACAGACATGTAAGACATGTTTTTAGTTTATTTACAAAGGTTGTATAATTTTCTTCTTGCGATAGCGGAACTTTCCCGTCGGATTTTTTTTGTTTGAATTTTGTTGATTTTTTTTATAGCCATTGCATACGGGGTTTTGGTAGTTATTTTTAATTTAGCAGCAACGGCCATGACAAATTTATACTTACGACTTAAGTTATGCTCTTCTTAGTACCGTAAAATCGGGGTACTTTGACCCATATGAAAACCACATGAAAACGTAAATTAAAAACATAAAAATGCTATCGATCAATTAACACTAAACACATGGCAAAGAGCCATAACCTGAAAGCAATAATAAAACCAGGACCGAGCTAATCCTACCCCTTACGGTCCTAAATGTTTTTAGGTTTATTGTATAAGTTTTTGTGTTTCCGAACAAATTGACAGGTTTCCACGATGTTATGTGTGAATCTTAATACAAAAGACTATTTGGTCTTGTTGACAGACTTGCAACGGGTGTCTGATGACGTCACGTCTTCTCATACACCCGTACGTGTGGAATGTAAATAACAAAGCCATTTGACTTTCGCTCAGGTTCACAAAATGGATGGCTATGTAAAAAGGAAGCCCTTTTTAGAAAGCTGTAATGTAATCTTTGATTTATCTATCACGTTTAAGTAAATTCACCGTGCTCTTAAGGCTGACTGTACTTTGTTGACTATATTTGCACTGTCATAATGTATACCTAATTTCAAATCGATTGGACTACTGGAACTGGGTCAAAATAATCTTGCAAGATTTGACCCAACAAAAACAACAACAACAAACAAGACAAGTTAAATCAAATCTTTTATCTACATCCATATCATAACTTCCCTATAATATGTTCAGAGACGATAACCAAATGACCTGCATTAAGAAATTTCTATCTGTGGTTGTATCTTAATGTTTACATTGAAGTACCTACCGGTAAGCGATACTTTAATTTATATTTAAATTTCGAACATCTTAAAAATACAAAAATCATGTTTGGTTGCGATAATCGAATTAGTCGATTTGTAATTTTATTCAATAATAAAATTATTGGTCTATACATTTTTTGAATATTACAATCGATTTGAGAATCAAAATCGTCTCAACTCTAGATTGTTTATGAATTAAAAAAATGATCACATGAACTGTCAGTCATTTATTGAGACTATGGTTATTATTACTAAAAATGCAGGTAGGTATATCTGAACATATTGTAGAAAATTTATGATATGCATGTAGATAAAATTATGTATGTTAAAAAATTAAAACATAGATCGTCCTCGTCAAACTAAACAACATTAATTCAGCGACTTTTAAAAATAATGGAGTATTTGAATTTTCCCTTTTTCATAAAAATTACATACTGTTATCAATGTACGCCATCCTAGAACACAACTGACGTCACCTGTCACGCTACAAACATCAAGCATTTTGCTTTACATTGCTTCTTCGAATAAACTTAAAAGTTTAATAAAAATTAAAAAGTAATTATTTTTAAAAGTCGCTGAACTAATGTTGTTCAGTTTGATGAGTGTGACCTATGTTTTAAATATTTGCTCATATTACAGGCCACACCCGGTATAGCTTATGCTGTGCTCATGCTTATGTAACGTGATGTGCAATAAATCGATTCTGACTTTGACTTTAGTTCTCCTGTTCCTCCTAAACATACAAAGCTATCTCTACTTGTAGGGATACCTGTTTTTCTCATTTCCCCACCGATTTGAAAACTTCGAAAAAACATTTAAGTTTAAATAATATAAATGTTAGTACGCCCTTGTAGGGTCCATGTTTGTACTGACTAGAATTAAGAAGATCTTGAAAATACGATGAATAAATGAATGAATAATATAATTCGTTTTAAGCCCGAAGAAAATTCTAGACAATTCTGACTGAAGAAACAAGACTACTCTAAGCGTTTTATTCCCAAATTGAACTATTTTCATACGAGTTATTTGTCCAACGAATGATCATATCAAAGTAAATAATTAATGCTCGAGTCGTTAATTACTCTGGCAGTCATTTATTAGCGGTTATTAGTAGAGATGCTCGAGTATCACAACACGTACGCGTCTTATGAAACTTTCTGGTAATCGTATAATGTGTATGATATGGAGATCTGATCTCAGAATGACTTATTTGTAAGGGGAAGGCTATATTCTGATATTGAAGTGCGCGAAATGAAATTCGGTCGGAAAGAGTGATTATTTATTTTTAACTCACGATATATCTATCACTTATTAGCTCAATAGCTCATTTAGCTCACTAGATAATTTATCTCACTAGCTCATTTCGCTCACTAGCTCATTTAGCTCAGTAACTCCTAACACGCACGGTTAAAAGTCCTCAAAAGCACACGCACACATCCACGCAAGCACGCACCTATGCGCGCATACACAGACACACAGAAAGATAGTGTGAAAGAGACATACCAGTGACGGGGCACTTTAACTACTCAATTTCCAACGAATAACCCGTAAATAATCTAATCTACTTAGGAAAGTTGACCCCTGACGTTATCATTTATAAGTCCAATATCTCAATAGCTGAACCGAGTTTAATGAACCATAGCTAAAACCAACGCAAGAAAACTTTGCTTTCACGTAAACAAACGTAGGTTCATCCGTTTGAGAGCTACGATGCGACAGACTTATTATAACACCCCTCTTTTTGCTTCGGAGGCTCAAAATTATGCCTCACGGCACTCTATAAAGCTAGGGACACACTTACCCCACGTACGCAACGTATACAATGCATTATGAAATCAAGTATGTTTCTAAGCATAAAAATATCAGGGTCCAGATTTCTTGAGTGGGATAGGTAAGTGTGTCCCTAGCTTTGCTCTCTCTCGTACTCTAATTCTAAACGTCACTGTGATGTTCGATTACCTAATGAATGGTACAGATTGTGTATACTAAGTGCACACAGTGTAATAGCCAAAACCATACTACCTTGCTCACGCTTTTTTTTATTCGACTGGATGGCAAACGAGCAAGTGGGTCTCCTGATGGTAAGAGATCACCACCGCCCATAGACAACTGCAACACCATGGGGATTGCAGATGTGTTGCCAACCTAGAGACCTAAGATGGGATACCTCAAGTGCCATTAATTTCACCGGCTGTCTTACTCTCCACGCCGAAACAAAACAGTGCAAGCACTGCTGCTTCACGGCAGGATTAGCGAGCAAGATGGTGGTTTGTTATCTGAGTTACATAATGAAATGCTTATACCACGAAACTACGCACTCCACGGCACTACCCGCACTCGCGTTTACGGTTAGTAGAAAGTGGGATATGATTTTATCTGTAAAACCCAGTAGTTACTGAATAATTACAACCATTCCGTTAATTAGTGTTACGATGCCCGTTAATTTCGATTTAATGTATGTCCCAGGCGATTTATAATTTCAACCCATTTGCATATCAAAACTGGATCCGTGGCATGTTTTAATTTCAGATCGGATTTTGGTTTCGCGTGTATTTATTAATTAATATATGAAATAACATGGTATTATACGTAATTAATTATTTATCATCTTTGCAAATGTTCTTTTTTTAATTTTTATAACTGTGGGAATTTGTAGATTTCACGTAAACTTATAAGATAATTAATGGGTAAGTTTTCACAGAGTTGTGCGAAAAGTGGTCCATTATTTAAGCTCGTCAGTGTATTTGAAATGTTGGGAGTGTTAAATGGGGGACGTATCTGAATATCCATCCCAGCCTATATACGTCCCACTGCTGGGCACAGGCCTCCTCTCAGAACAAGAGGGCTCTGAATATCGAAAATTAAGAATTATATTTTCTTTAGTAAATATAAATATATTTCTTTTGGTACACGCTAAACCGTGGTGACCCTGCCGATCCACATTTTCGAAAGTAGGTTAGATTAGGTTAGGTTTGAGATTTTGGCCGTCGATATTTTAACATTCGAAATTTAAATTTTCGATATTTACATACGTGCTCGTTGAATGTCATTAGTCATAATTTAACTGAGATATGGTTACGGAACTCTAAAGGCCAAACCAGAAGCTTTGTGGGATTATACGGCCTCTGTTTTTAAGTTTTAATTGCCTATCGCCCGCGACTTTGTCTGCAAAGAATTGAGCGAACGATTCTTTTTTATTTCGGGATAAAATGTATCGTAGATATTAATTTATCCTGGAGCTTTCAATGGGCTATATACACGGCTTTTATAATAATTAGATTGCTGGTTTGGTTTGAGTTGTACTTTGATTTTAGTCATCTTTTGAAGAGATATACTAATACGAGTACAGTCTTAGGCATCCATTGGATTAAGCTTGAATGTGCTATTTAGAAGTGAGTTTAATTTAATAAGAGAATCATTTTTAGTACCTATAACAGAGTTATTTTTGAATAACTGCAGGCCCTTTAGCTCGTGCGGTACCTACACAATAGTAGTTATTTAATCGATTTCAATAAATTACTTGCTCCACATTCCGTATCTCGTAAAACAGAGCTATGACGTATGACGTCATCTCTCACGTGTGCTTAGGGGTGTGGATTAAGTGTCGCCCTCTAGCGTCTGATGTATGGAAGAATGTCCCGGTTGATTCATACGTTTGCGTTTTGCGCAACCCTGGGTTAGTACTATTTGTTTTGTGCAGTTGACGTGTTTTTGTCGAGCGAAGCGAGTTTTGTGTTGACAAATTCTCGAGCGAAGCGAGTTCTCTCTGTGTTTATGAATTTATGTTTGTACTGATGTGAGTTTTAGAGTTGAGTAGCAAGTTGAGCGGTTGTTTTTTGAAATGGGTTGGTGGTTTTCAGCTCTCTCCTTTTTTGAGTTGGTAAGCTCGAGTGATCATGGTCGTGAGCTGGGGATCTGTAGTGAAACTTCATAACGACTATCTTGGGAAAATAGTCCAGGGTTGGAGTCCCTGGAGTTCGTTGGCAATATACTAGAATAGAGTAGCCAATCTGTGCAAAACCCTGTTTTTATTCAAAAATGTCATCAGTTTCAAAAAACTTTTAACAAATTTTTCCGTCTATCTTAGTCGCCCGTGAGTTCCACTAGTAAGGCCATTTCTTACTTTATGAGGCGACATATCATCTTCGGAGGAGCTATTTTTCGAATGTTTCACATCGTTTAGCTGATATATTCGATTCCTTTGATGATATCCATTTCCACGGAAAGGTGCTCTCTGTTCCTTTCACGGTAACAAGGGAGTGAATGTTTTTCTTTACTACATAGAAAGTTACGTGGTAGTTTTGTCTTACATTTCTTTGCTGTTATTCTCAGTATTTTATTATTTAGGATATAGAAATAATATTTTTCAAAAAAATACTTTAAGTCGAATACGTATTAGAAATCAATTGTCAATTACTGTTAGATAATAGATACAGGTGAAAGAAAATTATGGGTCTTGGATTGAAACTGCCTTATCCTTGAGTTAGCTAACTTTTTGTATTGTATGTACATTAACTCTTTGTGGTACCTACATTAAATTAACAGATAATAAGATCTTTGAACGATTGACAGGATATCAGAAACAAAGAGTAGTGACTACAATGAAGAGATAAGATAAGTGTTTTTTTTTTCTTAAATAAAACATCATTTTCTTTTTAAATTGAAACAAAACTGCATTCAAAAATTTGCTCTTACCACCCGCGAACCGAAAAAGCTAATATTATTATTATATTATATTTAGCCTATAACTGTGTCCCAGTGCTGGGCAAAGGCCTCTCCTCTTGACTTCCACATCTCCCTATCCAGAGCTATATTTGGCCACTCACTCAGTTCCGCGTCCAGGTCATCTCGCCATCTCCGCCTCGGCCTGCCTTGGTCGGTGCCCGTCATGCGGTACCCACCACGTGGCTTTGTGCGCCCATCTTTTCGAGTCTTGGAGCGCAATGTGGTGTTCCGGATACGATCAGTCCTTTACACCCCTAATATGCTGCGCTGCATAGCTCGTTGGCAAACCTTCAGTCTGGATTTCTGATTCTCAGTCAAAGACCATGTTTGCGCACCGTAGGTCAGGACAGGCAATACACACCATGTCAACGAGTTTGCGCTTCAGCGTTAAAGGAAGGTTACCCTTCATGGACCAGTAGCTCTTCCAAGCATATTCAATACGCCTTTCAATAAAATGCTAATAATAAAAAAAAAAATACACGACCCATAATCCATAGCCAAATTGTTGTTATTTAATGTATATAAAGATAGAACAAATTAATCACAAAAAATGTGGCCCTTAACCGTGCTACTGTTCTCTTTTGCATGCACATTCTATTGATAGTCGAACTCTTAGTCCAAGATCCCACCATATAATTTTTCACCTTACTGTTTTTAAGCGAAACTTAGATTAAATAAAAGATTAATATCACCAGCAACCAAATCACTACTAAGAGTATTTAGATACAAATAGACAGACAGTCTGCTGTAAACTTCGTTAAAAGGTTCCACTTATACAATGGAGTCAATTTCAATCTATTATTTGCAATGTCACCAGAAGTTATTCATTAATATCTCAGTAGGTATATTGTTAAACTTACTTCGACGTTACGGATCACAATCTTTCGTGACAATGTGGTCGAAACATCGTGATATATATAATTTTTAACATAAAACTGGCCGTTATTAACCCCTATCTCGCCTGAAATAAAGTATGAATGTGTGTATGTGTGAATGTGGTATGGAATATGTTAATTACGTAAGTCACATGCGACCATAAAACAAAAAGGTAAAGGACGATGGGATCTTACCCTATCTGTGGTGTATCACTGTTTTAGATGCACTGTAACCTAGAAACCCCGTATCAATTGCTTGACCTGAATATCCTGCTGCAAGTATTTTTTTTTTTACTTAATACTTGAAATTGCTCTAAATTTTTTGTAGGTAAATTTTACTGCTTGTTTTTCAATAAAGAAGTTATAGTGCAATGGCTAAAAAAATATAGAAAATATCATCATCATCATCCCAGCCTATATACGTCCCACTGCTGGGCATAGGCCTCCTCTCAGAACAAGAGGGCTTGGGCCATAGTTCCCACGCTGGCCCAGTGCGGATTGGGAACTTCACACGCACCATTGAATTGCTTCGCAGGCTTGTGCAAGTTTCCTCACGATGTTTTCCTTCACCGCAAAGCTCGTGGTAAATTTCAATTGTAATTCCGCACATGAATTTCGAAAAACTCAGAGGTGCGAGCCGGGGTTCGAACCCACGACCCTCTGCTTGAGAGGTGATAGGTCAAACCACTAGGCCTCCACGGCTTATAGAAAATATGACTGGAAAAATTACTTGTGGATAATATCGTGCGACTTTGTCTCTTCATTGGCTACTAACCCTTTATTTAACCCACATAATGCGCAGTGAGATGTTTCTGTCTCGAAAGCTAACAGTTAACGCGCGATTTTGTAAACGATAGTGCTCATTTGCGACGTCTAGCATCATCTATAATAGAGAAGTAGTCATCATCATCATCATGGCGGCCTTTTGGTTATTCAATCTTGGATGTAGGCCTCTTCCCTCTTCTTCCACTCTTGGCGATCTTGTGCCCATCTCATCCAGGCTTGACCTCCGTGCCGTCGAATGTCGTCCATCCAGCGCTGCGGTGGTCTGCCTCGCCCCCGAGAATCCGCTCTGGTTCATAGAAAGGGTCTGAGGGTATAGAAGTAGGACTTTTTCATAAAACAAATAGGTATTTATGTACGTTGATCGGTAATTGTGATCCTGGTGTCAGTGCGAGTTATCACTTTTGTTTTTTGGTCAGGATTTAAAAACAGATAGTAGATGCAGAATATGTTACATCGGGATCTTGCCCTATCTCTGGGGGTCACTGTCTTAGATGCACTGTGACCTAGAAACCTCGTATCGACCTGTATACCTCGATACCCGGTACACGTACTAAGTAAATAATACCAAGTATATGGAGCCTTATTATTGTTGGCGTAGGTCCAAGGCTTCATGACTTCAAACACTAAGGATAATAATATTTACTAACTGTTGCATGAGACTTCATTATGTAGTTCCAACTGAGGATAACTTTACTAAAGAATAGAGCTGAGTACAGACAGTATCAAAAGTAGCTATACCCTTTATTGCTTGAGGAGGAAAAATTAAAAATAAGAAGTTTAAAAATTGCATTGAAAAAGATATTAAATGATAATGATGACTAAACCTACCTACTCAAGATTGGTATCTGGGATATATATTGTCATTGTGTACCTATCTCTATTAGTGTTTTGTGTCGTACCGGCGGAGACTTAGTCTACTATCCATTGGTAAACGGATATAAACCTTATTTGCAACGCAATAAAACCTACATGTGTATGACTGAGTCTCCGTTGGTACCTATACATATTTTGTGTTTATGTTTAGTTATGTAGTTAGTAAGCATCACTTTGCACAAGAATTTTAGCATCAGAGCGCGACGCCAACAAACTGTTTTACAGTTTGGCGTACTGTAAATATATTGTTATGTATGTGCTAATATTAATAAAAAAATAAAAAACTTTCGTACTCTGTCGTTTTACAGTCACGTACTAAACGCCATGCAAGATTGCCAATGTGTCAATGCGACAGAGTAAAAAAGTGATCCACTATTTTTGATGCTGACTCTACAGACCTGTATTACAGTACAGATATATAGTGCGGAATGGTTTTCCGTCGGAAAAAATCGGATCACCCGCAGTGTCAATCAATTATTGTATTAAATGGGTGACGTTTTTATATCCATTAACTAGTTTTTGCCCGTGGAATTTGGTTATTGTGCGCTATTCCCTAGGGAAATGTGAATTTTCCCGGGATAAAAAGTAGCCTTTGTCACTCTTTGGTCCATAAACGATTTCTATGCCAAAAATCACGTCGATCCGTCGCTCCTATTCGACGTGGAAGACTTGTCATCCAAGCTACATTTTCGTACCAAAACCATCATTGAGGAGTTCCGTTTTACGGAGCCGATCCTAGCCGGTCTACCAGGATTTCACTACCAGATTATTGTATTCTCAATAGATTTACATAATTATGCCAAATTTCAAGTCAATCGGACTACTGAAACTGGGTCAAATTTAACTTCCAAGATTTGATCCAAACAAAACAGGGCAGGTTAAAGAAAAGATTGTAATAACAAAAAGCTAATTAAGAGAGTAGGTAGTTAGGATAAAAATTAACTTCTCTCATAAAATACGATGGCATATCATTATGCACTACAGCTATAGGTACGTTATTTATTTATGACTGAGATAAATAGACATGGCATATCTCAATATCTGCCATATCATATTGGTATATAATATTTAAATAACAGATCATTATGATAATAATTTGAAGACACCCTGTAGGTTAATATATATATAGGATAGTATATAAGGTAGTAGTGTAGTATGTGATATACAGGCTGTATTCAAATTATTGCAGAATATTTCAGCAGATGGTTGGATTAATTTGACTGAGCAGCCCTATAAATGCTATTCAGATTTTTTAACAGTGTTATCAAAATATTGGCATACGTTGATCTGTGTTCAAAGTACCGTTTATACTTTGAATCAAACATTCTAATGAAAAACCTTTACAGAGGTTAAACAGGAGTCAAGCTATCTCTTTAACCTGCCGCAACGTAACGGAATCATTTAAAGACACCCTGTATGTGTCTGTGTTATTTCTAGGCTAAAAGGCCCCATTGCTAGCATCTATATTAATACCTGAAGTTACCTATTAATTACGGCTCTTGAAATACAGCCCTTTGGCGGTTTTTTTATGTCAAAGGAAGGTAAACGAGCAAATGGGTCACCTGATCATAAGTAATCACCACTGCCCATGGACACCCGCAACACCAGAGGGATTGCAGGTTCGTTACCAACCTAGAGGGCTAAGATAAAATGCCTCTTGTGCCAGTAATTTCACCGGCTGTCTTACTCTCCACACCGGAACACAACAGTGCAAGCACTGCTGCTTGGCGGTAAGATGGTGGTAGCGATCCGGACGGACCCTGCACAAGGTCCTACCACCCGCATACATATGGGCAAACTAGCCACGAGTAGATGAGTTCCTTTTGTCGGGATCGCAACCCTAACAAAATGAAGATTATTCTACTTCGACTACGACTTTGACAATCAGATAACAGCATCTAGTTTATACAAATGGCCAGTGGCTCTACCCGGATATTGCATGCCTTCGCAAACCTAGAGCAGTCTGTTACCTAAAACATTTTCCAATAACTCTTACATTAGTAGCCGCTAGCAAGTTGACATTGAGTAGCTGCTTGAATTTGTTAGACGTTTTCTTAGTTTAGGCAACTCTCCCACCATCGACGATGGATGAGAAGCGAGTAGAGCTGGAAACTAGATACGATTTGTGGTGTAGAGCAGCAGGAGACAGCGTGTACTTCCCATAGTTTTGTCGCTGAACTATGTGTGTATAAATGAAATAAAAAAACAATTACTTTGCTCACCCGCGATTGTCACAAATTAACGCCTGATTCTATGAATTATGTATACACTAGCGCTTGCCCGCGGCTTCGAACGCGTAAATCATTTGATACAGCAGTTGAATTGAAATTCCGGGATTTTATTAAATTCTCAAGGGAATTCCCTAAAATTACATCGTGGCTTTCATTGACTTTAAATTAAAACACCCATGCCAACTTTCATGACTCTAAACCCAGCGGTTGTTATTTCGAGATTTAATTCCCTATCCCGTGTAAATATCAGGATAAAAATTAGCCCATGTGTTATTCCAGACGTCCACCTACCTACATACTAAATTTCATGACTCTAAGCCCAGCGGTTGTTATTTAGAGATTTTATCCCTATCCCGTGGGAATATCGGAATAAAAAGTATTCTATGTTTTAATCCAGGTTATAAGCTAACTTTTTGCAAAATTTCATCCAAATCCGTTCAGCCGTTTCAGCGTGAAGGAGTAACAAAAATACTCACTCACTCACTCACTCAAAACTTTCACATTTATAATATTAGTAGGATAGTAGGATAATTATGTTTATACGCACCGAGTACTCGGCCGAGACCACAGTCTCGCCCGTTTGCTCGGTAAGTGTGATCAAGGCATGTTTGGTTTCTCGGCGTACATTCTTACTGCCAAGCAAGCATCGTTCATAGCTCTAGTCGCTGTGACAAAGGGCTCCGACATAAAACTGCGAATTCGCATCGCATTGCAAAAATCTGCGAGCTCGCAGGATGCATCGCAAAAACTTCCAATTTGATTCACATCGCGTCTTCCTCCGATGTGACGCTTTGCCACAGGAATAAATCTGTCGCAGCAAAAATTTGCACCGCAGCTTCTTGCGACATCTCACTCGCATCGCATCGGAGTTTTGTGTAGAAAGGCCAGTTTTCGCCGGCAGTGTGAACTGAACAGCCAGCTACAAATGATAAATAAAAATATAAATTTATTTCTTTTACTGACGCAGGATTTATAAATAGCGCTGTTGCTTGTTCCGATTTAACATCGACGGCAGTCGATCATATGCCTTAGATTATAGTGTGAATCCAGTAGGTAATCAACGAACACCAGTCCCAGCTCAATATCGGTCGAATATTGTTGCAGTCATTGCATGTGAAATAAAAAATATTTTTGTTATAACATCTTCAAAAACACCGTTTTGAAGAGGTGAAAGTTGTATTGTTTTAAAAAATTACTAGTTAATATTGAATCGTATTTACTTTGTGTATTTATTGGTTAAAATGAAATTGCGAATAATTAATCCAAATTTTGCATGTGAAAACTCCTTGGCTATTTTTAAGTCAATCTATTGACGTATAACTTAATAATACTTCGAAAGCAAAACGACGTCCCTTCGCGAAACGACAAGCAAGCATGCAACTTGCAGAGTTAAACCGGGAGCAGAGTTATGGTATTGAAATTCATCATAGAATACTTATATGAAACTTATATTTCAAGATATTTTAATAATACGAGGTTTGACATTTTCTACAAGAATGTAAGTAACATTTGGCAAACTCTAGAAAACGCGAGAAATAGTTATAAGAAAAATCCTTCTAAATGACGTCGCAGGCAGCAGCTTGTACCACGCATTCACTTGTACTATGGAACGAAGACCGTGATTTCATGTAATGAACTCTCAATATTTTGACACAGTTACATGCAAAAACTCACGATCATGAAGCATATAACTGTGTCGAAATAATGGAAGCTAATGAAATCAAATCACTGTTTACATTTTGTAGCAAATAGTCAGATTCATAAACGGCTAGTCCGAAAGTTTGGATGTAGGAAGCTAAAATTGTGCATAGAGAGTTCTTTTGTGATTTTTACAAGGCATATGGACCTTTTGTAACCTTTAAATTGATAGTGTAACCCTTAAATAGTTACCGACGAGGCTTGAATCATGTTTTTTTTCAATTTTGTCAATTTAAGGGTTAACCTGTTAAAGTGTCCCATTGCTGGGCTAAAGCCTTCCCTATTTTTACTATTGGTCCCTGTGGAGTGCATGCGAAGGAATACGGAATAATTTAGCAAAATTATCACGAGATAATGGAGGTCTACAGTTAGAGCGAAGCCACAAGCACAGGCTAATAATAAAAGCCATTTTCTAAAACCATCTCCCGCGCCACTTTCCATGCAAGCTTTAGAAATAGTAGAAAACGAAACGTCAGCACTATCTCATTACTCACTAATGGAGCTCACTGTTTGTACAAAAATAGTCAGTAGGACGACGTGATTGGATTTCAAATAAATATAAACTAGATACTCGTCAATCCGTATTACTTTGTGTTATGAAGAAATCTTGCAAGTTCGATTTCACTCACTTTTACTGATTAGATTAACTTGAAATTTAGTAAAGTTGAAAATCGTTTGCATGTCATAAAACAATAATGCCAATAGACGTGTCTGTCAACTTAAAAGTTCGACTTTAGCGACATATCCATTTGACAGGATTTTTTTTAAAAATTGATAGACCGCTTATTTGGCTGATGGTACAGTTTGAATTATAATGCAAGTAAAATCGACCATCAAAGCATAATTAAAAACCGGCCAAGAGCGTGTCGGACACGCCCGAAATAGAGTTCCGTAGCCATTACGAAAAAAAAAATTTTTTTTCTCAGGATTTCGTATTTTATACGGAATCTTCCAAGTTTAGGTATATTTTATACCTTAGACTGCTATTTACTCTTAAACTACTAATAATTCTCAAGAAAACTTAGCCGTTATAGTTTTACTTGAAAGTTTGATATACTTAAGTACTACCATCCTGAATTTTTTCAAATTTTTCCACCCGCCGGTTTAGATTTTAGAGGGGGGGGGGCACTCGATTTTAATGAAAATTTGCACTTTAAAGTTGAATATTTCGCAAACAAATCACTAATTCGAAAAATCGTAACCTCCCCTAACCCCTAATGGTTTTAAAAGACCTATCCAACGAAACCCCCCACTATTGGGTTGGATAAGAAAAAAAAATCACCTCCACTTTACGTCTATATGGGAGTTACCCTAAAAAAAAACCTTTTTTAAATTTTTTATTGTACTATTTTGTTGGCATAGTAATTACATATATTTTATATATCCGTGCAAAATGACAGCTTTCTAGCATTGATAGTCCCTGAGCAAAGCCGCGGACGGACAGACCGACAGACAGACATACAGACAGACCGACAGACAGACAGACATGGCAAAACTGTAAGGGTTCCGTTTTTGCCATTTTTGGCTCCGGAACCCTAAAAACCATAATCCTAAAATAAACATACATACGCACACAGACAAAAACTTTAAAATTAGTCGTATTAGTTGGTTTTGCAATACGAATGTGAGAAGTGTAATTAAAATATCTGAAGAAGCACAATTTTGGTGGTGAATTTCCACTGAAACAACATCCACCGAAGCCATTGCCACATACTGACTAAACAAAAATAATTTGGGTCACGCTGATTACTCTGCAAATGAACGTTTCGGACGCGGTTAGAGTATATGCGACTCCTGCATAAGTTTAGAAAAAACTGCAGCTTAAAAAACGTAGAACCCTGACACTTTTTAGATAATAAATAAGGAATAAGTAATAATAAGGGATAAGTTCACCTTTGTAAGTCTTATTATCTTGTTATCTGTTAATTTCATGTGTTTATACGTAGAGTAAAGGGTTTACGAAAACAATACAATAAATTCAAAGTATATTATTTTTTATAAATTACCGAACTTTTAACTAACTTTTGCTATTAAACTAAAATCCCGCTAATATAATAAATGCGAAAATTTGTAAGTCTTTTTGTTTGTTTATTTGTTTGTTTGTTACTTCATCATTCATAAATTGCTGAACCGATTTTTTTTATTCAACTGGATGGCAAACGAGCAAGTGGGTCTCCTGATGATAAGAGATCATCACCGCCCGTAGACACCTGCAACACGCATGCGTTGCCAACTTAGAAGCCTAAGATGGGATACCTCAAGTGCCAGTAATTTCCCCGGCAGTAATTTAGATGAAATTCGGTATACAGATAGTTTGCATCCCGGGGAAGGACATAGGATAGTGCCCGCGGGATAGTGAAAACCGAAATCTACGCGGACGAAGTTGCGGATAACGGCTAGTTCTAAATAAAAGAAATATAGGGTTCCTTTCGTCATCATTCGTGTACAGCACCCTAAAACTTACTTTTCGCGCAGGTGTTTTGAAATTATTCAGTTACTTTTCCACTAAAGACTTCAGGTACTTTTCCACCCAAAAAGAAATACGTCCATGCCTGTGCAAGGCAAAACTCAATACCTTAAATATTACGTAGACTGTACACGGCTGCAAAACAGTTTTAAAATACGTGCTCGGAATACGGGAAAAATCAACTTAAAACGAAAATACGTCTCGGACTCTAAAGGATGCTTGCATTTCCTAGTCTATGTTGTCTCTTTCATATCGGTATGAACGGACAAGAACGAATGCGTAATGCCTTCATTGGCGTAGGTCCCCGGGGAACAGGCCTCCTCTCAGAATGAGAGGGCTTTGGCTGAGCCTGAGCTTTGCACAAACGATATAATTGTTTGCTGATATGTGCAGGTCCCAAAAGGCTTGAGGTAAATTTCATATATTTACAACGTTTTTCATGCAAATAAAGATTACTAGGTTATCGTTCATTCATCATTACATTTTCAAATTTATTTATTTTATATTTCTTTACCTTACAACGGCAAAACACACTATAATAGTCACTGGCAAAATTGTCCTCCTATAGTTTTTAAAAACTTACTAAGGATCTTACTTGCTACTTGATACTTTATCTATAAGACAAGCTTTATGTATTACAAAACGTACGATCTCTGTATGAAATCTGATGAAAATAAAACTAGGCAAAGGATTGTTTCAGCAAGTACCCGTATCAACTACGAACGTTGCATGATATCTAATATTCAGTGGGCCGAAATTGCAAAAACCAGTCCCAGTTTCCGTTTCCGCTCTTTAAATGTTAATATCCATGTTTTATACAAGTTCATGTAAACTTGTATACATACTAACGATCTTAAATTATGTATGCCACTAACTATACTTGGTTTGGATAGGTATTTAACTAAATGTAAACAAAACAACGTCAATTCATGTCTTAAATATTGAAATTCCCCCATTAAACTATTTAAACATTTACATTTCTGTATAAATTAATACTTTATCATTTAATACAATAATCAAAAAATAAAGGAATAAACAAATTACAAAAAGGTACTACTAATCCACAACAAGTTTCGTCAAGTAACTTAAACTATAAACAAGAAAAGATATACACACCTACCCTTCTGTATTGAAATACACTACAACACAATATTTTAGACTATCGCGGTCATTACTAACTTTATGATTTAAATTCAGGTTTTGTTCCGCGTACATTGATTTTAGAGAAGCTCGATATTTCAGCACAGTTGCATGCGCCATGATCACGAGACAAACCCGAATTTAATTCATGAAACACACTAGTCTAGTTTGTATTGCGATGATAGATAAGTAAATTTATTATTAATTATATGTATTATCTACATTCATACACTTAAACACACACATACACACACACACACACACGCACGCACGCACGCACGCACGCATGCACGCTATCTAGATCGCTATCTAGATTTCACTCGCTATCTAGATCCTATACACAAAATTAGTTTTACTAGTTAGTAAATTTAGTTTAGTTTATCAGTTAAGAAATAGGCACAAAATGTACATGTCAAGAGATTGGAGGGGCGGTGCCTCCTGACACAGGCTTTTTCAAGCTTACAAGGAGGTCCCGGCCAGTATTATGTAAAGTCTATTTTTCTAACAAATAAAACATTTTTTCATTTTTTTTTTCATTTTCAAAATGTTTAAAATCCTAGAATGTACCAAATCTGCCAGCTGGAGTTTGCTTACAATTAGTTAATTACCTAAACATAAGTATAACTCGCGTGTTATCTAAGGGGGTTATGAAGAATCTGCAAGAAGGAAGTGTATAAGGTATGGTATATTATTATAGCATAACTGGGATTAGAGATCCTGTTTACGAAGCTTGAGCAAATACATATTTGTATGTATGAAAGATACGAATGTTTGGGTACTTGGGTATTTAATATGTACCTAATTGAGTATGTATTAATCTATTTATCCGTTGCCTAGTACCAATAACATAAGTATTAGGTACTTTGAGACTAGGTTAAATTGGTGTCAAGTGTCCCGTGTTATTTATTCATTTATTTGATAGCAAATTTTATTTTATTCGTTTCAGCGATTTAGCTTAAGGAGGTAACAGACATACAATTACTTTTGCATTTATAATAGTATGGAAACAAGGATTGTACTTCGTACTATCGACATCATTTGTGTTTGTCACATCTGGAACATACAAATCTTATCTCGGATCCGCAGAATCATTAGTTAGTATCATAATCACAACATCTCGTTTGCAATGGACTTATGCTTTCGTCATTCGTCATGCGACTGAAGATTGATGGAGATGGATGTAGATCACCGAGTTTGTAGAGGGGTCGTGATATTCTTGTCCTATTTTGCCTAAGCGGTCGTAGATAATCATCTGAATTGGAGTGATCAAGTGAAAAGTGTGTAAAAAAATAATTAGATTTGTGTTTGTCCTTTGTAGATTGACAAAGAAAAATCTTTTTTTTATTCGATAAACTGCAACTTATTATGGTTTTGTGGAATCTGTATTATGATACAATCTTATTCATCATCATTATATCAGCCTTAGCACGTCCAGTGTTGGATTCAACATCTCAATTTTATAACTTGTTTTAGTATAAATTTTATAAATTTAAGTATAGGTAATATTACCTTTTTTTTTTCGTTTTTGTTTTATTTGTTACTATATAAAAATCATTTATGTAACATTTTTTTAAGAATAGAAGAGCGAGACCTCCTGATACAGGTATGTTATACCTACTAGGAGGGCTCAAACAACATGTTATCTACTGATATATCATTACCCAATAAACGATTATTATTATTATTATATAGACTTTTCCCATATACCTCCAGTTGCTTCGGTTGGCAGCGGCCTGCATCCACCGCGTTGCACCTTTAACCCACGGCTATCTAATCTCCGTGCTATATGGCCTACCCATTGCCATTTCACCGAGCTAATTCACTTGGCTATGTCGGTGTGTATGTTTCTAATTAATACGTAGTTAAATGTCAACAAAATAGGTATAGTTATAGTAAAAATAACAGCAAAAAGTGTAATTATCGTAGTTCTATACAGATGAAGGCACGTGCAATGTACAAATACAAAATGTATAAATACATTGCACGTGCCTTCATCTGTAAAGAATTTGTTTATCATTGTCTCGGAAAGACGCATTTTTCCGGGATAAAGGGTATCTAATGTGTGTCAAATTTCATCTAAAATTGAAGCTTTTTGATGATGGATAGAGATGTGTGGCGTTGAAATAAACATCCAAACTTTCTCATTTATCATATTAAAACATTTTTCATTGAGGATCAGCAAAGTATGGTTTTATTCCATGTACAGTAGAACTAGTAGATACTAAAATACCTTATAGGCAATAACTACGGGCACAGCGCAGTCGCATCTACCCTCACCAATCATGGGCTGATTCCAAAGATTGATGAAGACGACACGTCCCGCGTCGAGTAAACACATCCAGGTCCGCAATTAACGTTCCGTAAGATTACCCAAAAATCCATCTGCGAACAAATGAACGTGGAAATTGAATGATGGCTACACCGGTTGATTTATCACAGCAATTTTATGCGCCAATTCTGTTTTCTTGTGTACCTACGTTTGATTTATATGATTGGGTTGGAGGTGGGCTCTTGGGTGTAGTTTAGCAAAGTGTGGTTTGCACTGTTTCGTACCTCAAGATGAAAAACAGTTTATTTTACTTAAAAGAAAGTGCATTTTTTTACAAAAGCCACGGGTGTTGGAGACAATTTAACGACTGGATGGCCAAGTGGTTAGAGAACTTGACTACGAAGCTTGAGGTCCTGGGTTCGATTCTCTGCCGGGCAGATATTTGTATGAATAATACACTTGGATGTTTAATATGTATTCAAGTTTGTATTTATCTATATAAGTATGAAATTTACCACGAGTTTTGCGGTGAAGGAAAACATCGTGAGGAAACCTGCACAAACCTGCGAAGCAATTCAATGGTTGCTGTGAAGTTCCCAATCCGCACTGGGCCCGCGTGGGAACTATAGCCCAAGCCCTCTTGTTCTGAGAGGAGGCCTGTGCCCAGCAGTGGGACGTATATAGGCTGGGATGATGATGATGATGATATAAGTATGTTTATCCGTTGCCTAGTATCCATAGTACAAGCTTAGCTTAGTTTGGAACTAGGTCAATTGGTGTCAAGACTCCCTTGATATTTATTATTATTATTATTATTAATTTCTCATTGGCATTGACATTTTCCGAAGAATATTCTAACATGGCTTTCTCCTGCAGGGGTTCACAGTTAAAAGAATGTATTCAAATCCAAAATTTCGGGGAGTTGCTGGATGTGGAGAGCACTGGACCGAGATGAGTGGCGAGCAATGCAGGATGCCTACACTCAGCATTGGGTAGCTATGGGCTGAAGAAGAGAGAGAGAGAGAGAGAGAGAGGAATTTTCCCAACTAAACCAGGTAGCGAAGTTAACTGCTCATAAATAGGGATATTATAAAGGATTCAGTTTCAACTGTGAGCAGGTACCGTTCTTAGGATTAATATCAGGAGAGAGTAAAAGCAGCAACACTGATTCCGATGAAAAAAGGTGTGATCTTATTTCTGTTTCTCTTTAACTCTTTAATTTTTATTATATTCACTTGGCTTACCTAAATCGAAATCAATATCGATTTTTATTTTTATTTTTATTTTGTTTATTATACAGGCCGCAATAGTAGATTGTTGCACAAAGCAGAAAGTTATTTATTAACGCACCGAGTGCCGATTTGGAGCCCGAGCGTCAGCGAGGGCTTTAAAAAGCACGAGGGCAATATAAATTACTTAATGCGAGGTGCATAATCTGCTTTTCTTTCAACTATTACAGGAATAGTAGACAACAAAAACTCATGCCAAACTATAGGTAGAGTCATTCACGATGACGCGTGCCGTGGTTCTTATTACAATGTCATTAATGGCTAATTTAGACAAAATCACGCGTCTTCGTGGATGGCACTAGGTATAAATGCTAAATAGGAAAGAAATGTCTCTAGCACTCGATGATTCCATTTTTGTAAGTTTACATTCATCAGGCCTACGCGTCTGTTCCAGACGAATTTTGGCGTGGCGCCTGTGCACAACGTCTTTGGTGACTGACCAGACCGATGCGAGAGCGACATGTTCGCCCACAGGCCAGACAAGATAAATCTGCGGATGTTGGTGCAGAACCACCTTTACAAGTTTACATTCACACTCTCAAAAAATGACCACGGAAAATTTGCAAGGTTTGTTTGTTATTTTTTTTTATTTTTTACTTTTTTGGCAGAGTTTTTTGGAGAGAGCTTTTTTGGCAGTAGCAGATATTTTTACCCGCGATCTGTCAAATTTCGGCTGGGTGCCAGGTTGGCCAACCAAACACACAGTTTTTTTTTTAAATATACGGCTACTGATTGCTTTTGGTAGGATTGGTAGCAACAATTTTTTGTACGCAATCTGTCAAATTTCATAAGACTGTTAGTTTGACCAACCTAACACTAGATTTTTTTATACTATGTAGGCTAATTTTAAAGCAAAAATACTTGTGTTACCTCTTTGGTGGTGCAATTAAAAAAATCTGAAACAATGCAATAAAGGATTTTCATACATTTTTTCTGCTCTAGAGCAGAAAAGTCTCGCTTTGTGCTGGGTATAAAAGCCTTTTACATGTCACTTTTTCGAAGTGACAGCGCTTCTGGAAAGACAAATTAGTTATTGTCAAAAAAATACGCCTTAAGAAACTTGGCAGAAACTCGTTTTACCAAACTAACCGATTCGTTGCAATTTTACCAAGTATACCTAACAATGAAAACATCCCAACTATTTTAAAATGCAATATAAAAGTAAAAAACTTAAATGGAGCAATTCCCTGGACAATAAGCAGAACGTAGACGGTCGCAGGTGCAGGTGGGGCGAAACAAAAACGGTGCAAGTGAATTTTTTATCAAATAAATTTCACTTCCTCCCTCTGCGTCGGCTGCGTCCCGGAAAATACTGAATTATTTGAATGTATGTGCAATCCTGCGGGAAATGGGAAACTCTTTATACAAGTTATTGCTTGTAATTTTCTGTGTGTGGAATTTAGGTTGGATAGTAAATTGATAGTCAGTATTATATACACAGTACTTATTTAAGATGAATTATAGGTTTATTTTGTCTAAAACAAATTGACACAACTTATTATTATTTATTTAACACTAAATTTTTTCCGTGACTTTGTTTAAACAAAGTTATGATTTTTTATAATTATTTTTAAACCTCTTTCTAAAAAAAACATTTACAATAAACAACTGCATTTTAATAATTTCGATCTCGTGTAAAATATTTTATCCCTTACTTAGCCCCCCCAAGGTTCGAAAATAAAAAAAATACTGCAAAATTGCTTTTAAAGCGTGACTATATTTTTAATCAAATTAAGACTTAACGTGTAAAATAAAAATACTTGTATTATCATATAATTTATTTTGTTTTAAACAGTCTTATAATCGAGAGACGATTTACAGAATTGTGGTTCTTCAAACACTATTACAAACCAATTTTACTGTAAAACTTTCATGCTATAAAGTAAATTTAACGAATAGGTAAAATAATTATTATATTGACCTAATTTTCATAAGGTGGTAATTCTACGTGACAGTTATTTTATGATGCCGTCTCTGTTTATTTACATCTGCCACATAAAATATCACAAAAATTATCAGAAAGCAGAGAAACAAATGTTTACAAAAACAAATGACATGATGTACTCGTACAACTGCCTCATTCGCAAAAAGAAACCATAAAATTAAATATTAATGAGTGACCTTATCACAAAAAATTTAAACTCGTCTTAGACAATAGACACGCTTGAAACGATAAAATTCTATGAAGTGATATGTGTTAAACACATTTTCAACGAATGTCTAAACGGTAACAACGTAAGAGTTTCTATGTACAGTCAAGGGCAAAGATATCGACACGGCCAAAGTTGCAAAAATATGTATACACGGCCTTAATGTTAAGGGCATAAAGTCGTGTATACATATTTTTGCAACTTTGGCCGTGTCGATATCTTTGCCCTTGACTGTACAGCAGGAAAACAACAAGATTTACAAAATAGGTATATTTACATACTCGATCATTTGTTGTTTTTTTTTCGTTTACAATAGTGTTTGCAGTGTTCTTATAAATATAAATAATACGGGTATTTGGCGGATCTAAGCAGTTTTCGGTTACACGAGCTAGCCTCTTGTTACTTGAATCGTTGTCGTCATTACACCTTAAGATAATATTTACAAAAAATTGAAACCATGTAATTGAATTACGTTTTTTTAAAGCATACATTCTCAGGGCCTTTAGCGCTGAGGCAATGCCTTATTGACAAATCTAGCAGCAAAATATCAAAAGTTTTAAAGAGTATTAAAATAAAAATTGACATTATCCCACGGTTAATTGACTTAAAAATTTAATGACATTTATTCATTTTAGTTTATCAACTTGTAAATCGAAATGACCTGTATGTTTATTTAATTTATTTACCTTAAAAATCATTTACTTATATAAAATAATATTTAGGCGCAGGTTGCATACCAATGTATTTGGTTAAAAATATCACTCCACATTAAACATTATTTCATTTAATTTGAATTATTCTATGTACCACCAGTTTTTGTTTATAACTTAATCCGTAAATAGTAACGCCAATTCATCGATTGCAGTGTTAACTTTATAATACGTTTCTTTTTAGAACCAGCTGCGGCAGAATTGTTTTCCTGGTTGGCAACTGGTTGCGTAAGAAGAATATTTTTACTTTGTCTTTGTTTATAATTCTGAAGCTAGAATAAGGTTGTATTGAGCTATAATTTAAATCCACTTTTTTATAATGTCCTTGGAATAAAATGTTACAATATTTATTATACTGTACTCACTTTCTGTGATTGACTCCAGATTAAGTATAGTAAATTGTGCATTAAGGGGCGTAAAAAGGGGATTATTAACGAGAGTCTATTAGAAGCCCGACGCCGAAGGTGGAGGGCTTTTAATGACCCGAGTTTGTAATCCCCTTACGGCCCGTGATACACACAATGATTTTCAAAGATGCAAAAAATACAATTATTTTGTGTCCAAACACTTCATAGCTCAGCAAAAGCAAGATGCTAAGAAAACAACTGAATAAAATATGGCTACCCGCCAATACAGGGGGCTACTACAAAATTCGAAAATCGAAGTTCGTATCGTATCGTCCCTCTCACTCTCGTATTAAATAATATTAGCGTCAGGAAAACGATATAATATGACGATAACGAATTTCGTGGTAGCCCTCCTGATTGTCACTTTTTCGAGTCATCTACCACCCAACTAAGAACCGTGTTTAGTTTAGAATTCGAATGGTCTTACGGCCAGATTATTACAACATGCTAAAAAAATATTTACTAAAATTATTGCAATTTGATATAAATTTAAAATATAAAAATAACGAAGTTTCATGAAGCGTGCCAAATTTTTATGCTGTAAAATTAGGTTATATCTAAGTTTTAAAGATGTAAATAAGACGTTGGCTGACTTGAAACCTCTTTTGTCTGAAATGACGTACCTACTAACTTTTTAAAACTAAAGTCATAACTCCCTTGGGGAGGAAAACTATACGTAAATCCATAATTTCTGAAGGAACAATTGAGGCCATTGTCTTTTTGTATACAGGCATGGAATAACGTTATTGATGAGCAAGTGTGATGAAATATGTATTTGTTTTAAAACCGCAAAAAAATTATATGAAAAATTGACACGTAAAGTACAAGAATATGAAATAACATCAATTCTATTCCTAGTTGATTACTCGTGTAACTTTGTTATAGCCAAGTTACATCAGCAAAAAAAAGTTTATCTAAAAATTAAATTTTTACTTCTTCCCTAGTTGTACCAAAAGTAATTTTTATTTTAAATAATTAAAAACAAAAATATTCAGCCAACATAAAAAATAAAAGTTTAAATGATACACATAGCCTCATAAAACCCGACACTGCCTCGGCGCTAAGTGGCTTAAACACCTATTTACATACTTTATAACGACTACGTGAACATGTAAATATTTGTAAGAAAACAAAACAGTATGATTAACAAAGTCCTTTCAAATATTAATTTACTCGACGAGTTCCCTTTGGCTGCTTCTGTTAGACCTGCGTGAAAAAAACACTATTATTAAAAAAACTAAAGATAAGTCATTATTCATTAAACTTATAGTTTATTTTAAATACGTAAGTTTTTATCTTTCTTTAACGCAAATCAGATTGATTTATTTAAAACTAAATTGATCTAGAGAAAGTGGAATCCGTAATTATCTAGACGCCATGAAAGTTATTAAAATCAAAACTACGTGATATATTATTGTAATATGTTATTGTTTATACATTTTTACCATAATTAATTTTTTTTATTACTCTTTTTACTCATTATCAAAGTTAATTCAAACCTAACAGTGCTCTATTTCATGTTTACAAATTATTAAATAAAATTTCACAATATTGAAACAGGCATTTTTTTAGAGTTTTGTATGCTGCACTTCATGCAGAAAGATCTTTGTTTACAACAATTTTATAAAAAATTAAAATATTACTGGGCTTTGCAACTTCGCAAATCAAAAACAGTACCTTTTCTCCAGGACACTAAAAAAGTAAAACGTAGCATTTCTGTATAAACTGTGGCCCAAATAATGATGGCTTCATAGTGTAATTAAACGTATAAATAGACTTCATAACTACGCGTCCTTTGTGTCATAGTGAAAAACGAGTAATTAAGAGCTGGTAGCACTAATTAAATTTTCTTTGAACCCAAGGAGACATATAATATAAAACTTGTTTTTTAAAGGAAATGTTCAGCGTGTTGTAATCAAAGTGGAACTAGGGCAGCATTGATACAAGTATTTTTTATTGAAGTAACACATCATTATAAGGAAATTGATACTTTCTACGATGTTACCAGCGAGTTTGGAAAAGGTGGGTGGGTGTAAAGGTTTTGCGAGTGTAACACACGCGGTGCCATACTATGATCAAATGATCATACTAAATCTTAAATAAAACTGTACGCTGTTACTCTTTTAGTTGTCTTTGTCTTGCTGCTACGTTGATTTGAGAAATATTAAATAACGACATAATAGTTTATAATGATTTTTTTTTTTTTTTTTTTTATACGACTGGGTGGCAAACGAGCAAGTGGGTCTCCTGATGGTAAGAAATCACCACCGCCCATAAACATCTGCAACACCAGGGGTATTGCAGACGCGTTACCAACCTAGAGGCCTAAGATGGGATACCTCATGTGCCAGTAATTTCACCGGCTGTCTTACTCTCCACGCCGAAACACAACAATGCAAGCACTGCGGCTTCACGGCAGGATTAGTGAGCAAGATGGTGGTAGCAATCCGGGCGGACCTTGCACAAGGTCCTACCACCTGCATGATGATATTATAATGATGTTGATGTACTTAATACTTAAGTTCAGTATTCAGTATTCAGTATTTATTTATTGCAACACCTTTTACAACAAATTATAAAAAATGATGCCCTGTTGGGGCGTGGCAATTTTAAAATTAATTACATTAATTAAATTATACATAACATATTATGCTATTTTAACCTCATGTAATCTTTAGGAAGAGGTTTAAGGAACACTTATAAATTAACTTTATGTAAGGTATCTAAATAAACTATACATTTATCTAGAAAAAACATAAAGTTAGAACTTATGTGGTATCACAGAATGAATAGATAATAGGGCAAGTAATACGTATACCATGTCTATTTAACAGAGTTCTCAACTAGTAATAATAAAGTGATTTCAGTAAGCGGCAATACGAGTCGCCTATAATTACCTTTTAAACCTCTTTATTATTCCATTTGAATATATTAGAAAAGCCCACAACAGGCACATTGTTTCTAAAATTATGTTGCCTGAGTTACAAAATAAAAATTGTGAAATAGAACAAATAATTTGCACATACCTCCAGCTACGCTGATTTGATTGAAGTCTTCATTGATAGAGTTTAATTTTATTTCTGTGGACAAAAACTAATTTAAAACAATTGTTAAGTAACCTTACGAGTATATCAATAATAACAACACTTTTCTATGAACATTTGCTATTTTAAAGAATAGTAAAATCCATATTATTTCAATTGTAAAAAGTTGCGCGGGACTCGGGAGGTTTACTAAAGTGGCACATCAACAAATCATTCGGTCGTGAAATGGTAAACCGCGAGAGGTAATTCAATCGCTCGGAGGAACACTCAACGAAACCATTTTACCTTCGAGATACATACCACACTGAATATAATTAGTGTTAACCTAAAAATAAAATTACTGTGCAGTGGATTCCATTAAATCATATAAACTTGACAGATATTCACCAACAACAACATAGTTTTGACGCAGTTCTGTTGTCTGTGTCGATGTACTGGAACTATCCAAGTGCTCTTTGTGGGTACATAAATAGTTCATAGTTACGGTTGAATCTTACCGTCTCACTTAGCGTATTGGTGCTTACATAGTTATAGTTTCCGATACAGTTTTTCAAGCTACTAAAGTCAATCATTGGCTATTTGCTTCTGCCTACCATTTAGTCCAAGCGTAGTCTAGCTTTTGCCCAGTGAATTGGTGCCGGCTGACTTAATTATTAATATCACTAAATGTGTTAAATGCCAGAGTGGCTTGGTGTTCACTTGTTCATACTTACCATAGAATCTAAGCGTGCAGCTTCACTTCTACACATTGTGTTCAGGTGTTAACGCGGACGTAACGCAAACACAGCTTTTGAAAATTGACATTTGTTAGTTATTTACCTTAAAAGCATAAATTCGTTGTAGCGATTCATCGAATCGCATTTCACCTCGATCGTATATTTAATTAATGCGTTATGTCACAATCGTTTTTTTTTAGCCGCTTTAAATTTTAGTCGCATTTCACCTCGTCGTGCATTTAAGTAGGTATCGCGTTGTGTCTCAATCGTGTTTTGTTTTAGTCGTTATTAGTTTTACTCGCATTTCACATTGATCGTGTATTAGTGTATTTTAGTGCAAACATAACTTAACGTGTCAAATAAATTAGAGTCCCAAACAAACATCGATCGCGGTGAAATGCGTCTAGGGTAAAATACCACTCGAAAAATGAAATGCCACAAACTAAATTATACTAATTTATTTATTAGTCAACAAAAAATTACAGCATTACAGTTAAAACACCAATGCGCTATTAAAGCGCAATGCGCTAGTAAAAAACACAAAAATTACATTAAAAAAAAAACGAAAACTAATTAGGGATTTTGAAAGTCGTCTCATGTAAAAAGCTACGCGAAAAATTACTTCAAGTACAAGATTTAATTGAAATTTTATTAGTTCGAGGTGAAATGCGAAACGCTACAAGGAATTTATGCTTTTGAGGCAAAAGACTAACAAATGGCATTTTGGTGCCTTCGCATCTGTTACATGTTGGATTCAGCTTAATGCTCAATTGCTATCACTCACCATATAGTCTAAGCGTGCCCTCGCTTTTGCCCAGCGAGTTCGTGCTGACACAGTTGTAGGTGCCAATGTCGCTTCTACCGAACTGCCGGATTGTCAACCACATTGATACCTTGTAGGAGGTTTTTTCTTCTCTTATCGTATATTTTGGCCTGCGATCAATTTTAAAAACTAAATTACCAACCGAAGCTATATCGTATCTTACGTCCTTGAAACAGAATAACATACATGAGTCTTTTTAACTACCAAGTAGTTATAAATTTATAATCGGCTTTTAAAAGTATTAAGTAGGTTATGTGATAATTACAGTATTGAACTAGATCTACCTTTTATTACATTTCTATATTTCAACTGTCAATTAAAAAACTGACGCCAAAAACGAGTCTATTTAAAAAATTTACTCGAATTGTTTCTTTACTTCGAAGCTATTTTTAATTTCCACTTTCTCAATTATTAAATAAAAAGACAAATTAATTTACGTTAAAATCTGATATTAAGTATGCAAAGCAAGTTTTAAATATATCTTCACTTACTTACTCTTCTTACTCTAAAGTTAACAAACGCGAAAAATTGTAATACGAATACTTGCAAAATGTTGACAGAACGAGCGCACTCACTACCAAACAAGCGAAATAAAAGCATACATAATTTAAGCTAGTATCTCAGAGGGGCACCAGAGCGTACAATTTCGTAGTATGTAGCCAAACAAAGGGAAGCATTAAGATCTGGTCATAGTAGTCGAGTTTTATTAGAAAAGGCAAACTTTCCCCTTATTACGAATCATTGCGGCGTCTGTTTATCCGGTACATTACACCTCGTTTATAAGGGCGGAGATCGCTTGTACGTGGCTAGTGCTCTTGTTGATAGTGGTTCTTTGTTCGAAGTTTGTGTACGGGGGAAGTTAGACTCTGTTGATACTTAAGCGATGTTCTTGTTAAAATATTTACGCTGTAGTAACCATTGATCACGTGGTTAATTTATTATAAATATAATTAATTGATAAATGGACATTCGCATTCGTACGTACATAATATACTTCAAATTTAGTCTGAATTCAATAGGAATTTCTTGATCAAAGAGAGCGTGGCTTTTAGCTATTTAGCAGAAGAACTTTTGAATCAGTTTCAACAGTTCCGAAGGTTACCCATCATTCACCTAATAAACTTCACAGCACTTGAATGCAATTAACAAAAATCTAAAATTGGGTTTTTGAAGGTAAATACCAACTGGTATAGATAGTATAGTATAGTTTCATACTGTACTTACCCATCTAGCAACATTTCTCCCCTATTCTTAATCCAATAATTGATGGTGTTAGGGTACGCTTCCACGTAACACTTCAGTTTGACGTCGGTGCCCAGTGGCGCTCCCAGTAGCTGATTTGGCACTTTTACTGTAGGTGCAACTGCAGACAAGACAATAAAGGTTACTAAAGGTCAATAAAGGTCAGGGTCAGGTGTGCTTGGGTACAATAAAGGTCATACCTATAAATCTTACATTTCAATTACTAAACTAAAAACCCTGTTTTGCTTCTAGATATAAATTACAAAAAAAAAAGTTTTTTTTTCTTCTAGTTGCGAAAGAAGAATCAACTGCGATTTTTACCAATAGCACAATTTTATGATTTTAGTACTTATCACAAAAGCTTAGTCAACTGATGAACATGACTGTGTCTGCATGTTCCAGTTCCCACTAAAATATTATTTTAGGCATGCTTAAGACTTGTTATTAAGTAATAATATTATTTTTTGTGTGAGGCCCAAAATTTGTATTCACAACTATTATAGTTACCAAGCAAGAACTATGCGTTAACCGACTTCTTAAAAACTATAACAACAGAACAAGCTTTTTGTGTGGCTCCATTTCTGAGAAAATAATAAGAAAAAACGTTGTCTAAAAAATGAAATAGTTTTTTTTAAGTTTATTATTTTATTATTAAATTTTAAGATACTTACAATTTACAAGTAAAATGATTCGCTTGCTGACCGCTGGCGGTACGTCATTGGACGCTATGCAGAGAAATGCACCCATTTGTTTGCGGTCCACTCGCCATAGCGGCAGACTGCTGCCCACGTAACTCTCAACTGTGTAACAAAAGAGACAAAGTCTATTTCAGACCAATAACTCAACGTTACATACGACCATTCGCATGGCATGCATGCACTACATTTAAAAGTAGTTCAAGGAACTATCGGCTTTATAAAGTTGAAAACTAAAGTTGCTGCAAAGGAAACGTTACTTAAGACTTTTGGTTGTGAAAAAGGATATCAAAATGATTAAGTACCCACGTGATTCCATTTTCAAAGAGTAGAGTATTTTCTCAAATGGAGTTACGCTCATGTCCTCGGTGGAACATACCCAATTAGCAGTAGATTTGCGGAAAAACTTTTTCTTATCTTCTTTAGTATTCTTTACAACTATTATATAAAAAATCTTCATATAAAAATGAGTGAGTGAGACAGAAGATAATAACGAAGATCTTCGTCTCGCTTATTTTTTTAAGTAAAAGCACGAGTAGAAAAATACCTAAGTTAACATAATGCAAAATACCATAATGCAACTTTAAAAATAATAAGACAATTTCATGAAAAAGTAGTTATTTTTTATAAGTTTATTCGGTGACAATGTAATAATCAATGACATTTCAAGATTACGTGAAAAAAGTTACTGCTGTTAAATTCGACCTTTGAAAGTGGGGTTAAAAATTAAATTACAGCAATTATTGGAAGAAAATAGGGTAGTTACGGATAAATAATAAAACAGAGGTTTAACAAGTTTAATATCTTTTGTTAATTATTACAAGCTTTTATTTAGTTTCACCTGTCCCGTTGTCTGTCTGTCTGTAATCAAATCTTGCAAGTTAAATTCGACCAACTTCTAGTAGTTGGATTGACTTAAAATTTGGTATTCTTATGTAAATTGCGTGACAACACAATAATCTGGTAGTGACATCCTGGTAGTCCGGCCAGGATCCTCTCCGCAGGACGGAACACTACAACGGTTAATGGCATCGACTTAAAATTTGGTATGCAAATGTAGTTTGGGTCACAATAAAAGTACAGTCAACAAAAAGTACAGTCAGCAAAAAAAAGCTTGTATTAAAAATGAAATTTTAACCAAAAACTTATTTCTAAAAGCATCTCTGGAGTAAATTGGAGATGGAATCGGATTGCCAGAGTATCTTATATTGCACGAAAATAAATATACTTAAAAATTTCATGTCTCTCTTAGTTGAGATTTTAACATTTTACAAGCCTAGCTACATCCATATCCCGTGAGAATATTGAAAGAAAAGTAGCCAAAATGCATTATTCCAAACTACTTACCTAAATTAAAATCCTACTAATATGTACGTAGTGAAAGTTTGTGAATGAGTGAGTGAGTTTGCGAGTGAGTGAGTATGTTTGTTAATTCTTCCCGCTGAAACGGTTGGACGGATTTGGATTAAATTTGGCAAAAAGTTAGTTTATAACTTGGATTAAAACATAGGATACTTTTTATCTCGATATTCCCACGGGATAGGGATAAAATCTCTAATTAACAACCGCTGGGTTTAGAGTCATGAAATTTGGCATGGGTGTTTTAGTTTAAAGTCAATGAAAGTCACGATGTAATTTTAGGGAATTCCCACGAGAATTTAATAAAATCCGCCGGAATTTCAATTCAACTGCTGTATTAATGATTTACGCGTGCGAAGCCGCGGGTAAACGCTAGTAAAATATAAGAATAAAGCTTAGTTACTTATTAAAATCATAATTGTTTTAAAATTACTCATATCAAGTTACTTAACTATTTTGTAGAACTCCACCCACTCGTCTATCGTTTATTTATTAACATATTTCTTAAATGTCACAGGTCTTGGTGAATTTACGATTGAGTTCAGAAATATTTTATTTAACTGGATGAGTAATCGTTACGTGATGAATATAAGGTATCTTCACATTGATCGTGACTGTTTCAACAGATGGTGATATTATTAGATTTTTTTAACGAGGGTTTCTTGACAAACAAATGTGGCTAGATGGCGTTAGTGTCATTAGTTCCGTTTGACATTACATTACGTATTGACTCACACAACTCAAACTCACAACATTTATTGACAACAAAAACACACTACATCACAACAAAAACACAGTAAAAATATAAATAGGAGAAGAGAGAAAAATTAGAGACGTTGTACTGTGTTGTGTTGTATTGGCTCATTTAAATTATTTAAACAATCAAAAACGTTACACAAATGTAAAAGATTCAAAACGGATCTCCGTTCTAAGGCACTTGTTCCACAAGAATGTTTGAGAGTGCACGTATTCTGCTGGTCATAATGATAGTATTTACTTTATCTAATTTAATACCTTAAAACGAGCAAAATATATTTAAATACATATACATATATTTCGGCGATCTCGGAAACGGCTCCAACGATTTCGATGAAATTTGGTATGCAGGGGGTTTTTGGGGATGACAAATCGATCTAGCTTGGTCTTATCTCTGGGAAAACGCTTGGTACCGAGTTATAGCCCGAGCGTAGCTCGGTCGACCAGGCATTTTATTAAAGAGAGAGAGAGAGAGAGAGAGAGAGAGATTATAGTCCTGTACTATTATACTATTACAGGATGTCTAAATACCCCACGTCACCTAACACTAACACTTCGCTCTAAGTAAAATCAAAATTAATTCAAATTAGTTTTTTTTTTCATTAAAAATTAGGTCTGGTAATTTGCAAATATATTCTTCAATAGTTCACCAATATTTATCACCGCGACAGTGAAATTTTATAAAAAATAATCTTTAATAATTGTGTAAAGAAGATCTTTAATAATTGTGTGAAGTTCCCAATCCGCACTGGGCCCGCGTGAGACCTATGGCCCAAGCCCTCTTGTTCTGAGAGGAGGCCTGTGCCCAGCAGTGGGACGTATATAGGCTGGGATGATGATGATGATGATGAATTGTGTAAAAATCAGGCGAAATTGCTATAAGCCTATTTACTTCATAACTTACTAGTTTTATTTATGTATGTAACATATGTAAAATCCCCTTTTTTTTTAAGGAACTTAAAAAAGGCTACATATTTTCAAAAGTGAAAATTAAAAAATAAGTTACGATAGTGGCATAAAAGGTAAGTATAGCTAAGGTTTAGGTATGTCTTTTTCAGGTGCCTTGAGACTTTTTATTTATTTTGATTATATCTATTGTTGAATTTTAAATGATAATAATTTAAAATCCGATTTCTTGATAATATGTGACTTAAAAAATCTTAATTTTTTTTTCCTAATAGAAATTAGACGTATTACAAAATAATCACTTAGTGTTTTTTTTAATTTCCTGTTGGATATATTGGTGGATTCAGTTTCCGGGTCTAAAAACTGAATTATTTAAACATAGGTATTTTGACAATTAATTTACTGATAACATTTTAGCTAAAAAAAAAACACCTATTTTAGGGTAATTTTTTTCACCATCTTCCGGGACCAAATTTTGGTGGATTCGAAAATATAGGTTCTTAAAATTACCGAATACGAAAAATTTGCTTTATATCGAATTATTTCCAAAAAGACTGTAGAATGACCAGGCTAAAAACATAATCGAAAATGTCATGCCCATTCTTAAAAAATGCGACTACGGAAATGAGACGGTTGAAACGCTCGAATCCATCCCAGCCTATATACGTCCCACTGCTGGGCACAGGCCTCCTCTCATAACAAGAGGGCTTGGGCCATAGTTCCCACGCGGGCCCAGTGCGGATTGGGAACTTCACACGCACCATTGAATTGCTTCGCTGGATTGTGCAGGTTTCCTCACGATGTTTTCCTTCACCGCAAAGCTCGTGGTAAATTTCAAATGTAATTCCGCACATGAATTTCTAAAAACTCAGAGGTGCGAGCCGGGGTTTGAACCCACGACCCTCTGCTTGAGAGGCGATAGGTCAAACCACTAGGCCACCACGGCTTACTAGGCCACCACGGCTTACTAAGCCGCCACGGCTTGGTGAACGCTCGAATAATCTACTCGAATAACCCACCTACTAAAGGCTTGGAAACCAATATCATAACAAGCATTATACCTTTAACAAACTCCCTGGACAGCGTCTTCTTCAGCAATATAGGCTCGTGGTCCTCCCTCCTCCACGTGATCTTGGGAGGAGGATGTCCAGTGGCCTTGCACGTGAGAGTAGCATTCTCCAACTCCTGGACGGAGACGTCTCCTGAGGTGTCGTCACTCACGATGTCAGGAGGTACTGTGGAAAGAAAATGTTTAGAAGAATCTGATTTTCCTTCATTCATCATCATCACAGCCTATATACGACTCATTGTTGGGTACTTTTCAGAATGAGAGATAAATAAATATCAAGGGGTAAAAATTTGGTTCAATCAACTTTTTAGTGTAGCTGGTTGCCATGGTAACGTCTCCTGCTTCTCCTGAGTCACCTATTAAAAGTATGATTTTATGGGTTACAAAAAGAGACATTGAGCTGTAGTGTGATGCCAAAAGGACTCAGCTCAGCATGTGCCGAAGCCCTGTAACCAGAGCTGCAGCGCTGGTTTTCAGCTGAACCCCGGTGAGTGTGCACCCACGTAACTGAACGCGTAATTATTGCGTAATCCATACTATAATATTATAAATGCAAAAGCGTGTATGTGTGTATGTTTGTCCGTCTTTCACGTCGAAACGGAGCCACGGATCGACGTGATTTTTGGCAAAGAGATAGTTTATGGGCCAGAAAATGACATAGGCTACTTTTTATCCTATAAAAATGCATAGTTCCCGAGGGAATAGCGCGCGATAACCGAAATCCACGCGAGCGGAGCCGCGGGCAAAAACTAGTAACACTATAAAGTTGATTGACCCATATTTAAATAGATAGATACATACATAGATAGACTTTAGATACCCAACAAAAACAATTAGATAATTTGATTATAAGAACTGGTGAAATCAATAGTAAAAGTATCGAAGAGTATGAGACTATGCCCACTAGCACTAGCACCGTCGCCGTCGTGTGTCATATATGCGCTTGGCATTCCGATCCACCTTAAACATCCAATTGATGATAAAAAGAGTAAATTTGGCTTAACCTTAAAACCTAAGCCAACTTTGGGTTCACCTTACAAATTTCATGGTTAATTTTCAAACAATAATTTCATTAAAAAATTTCAAAAAACTCAAAAGTCAAAGTGTGAGTTTGAATACCGACCCTTTTTACCAAGACTGATCAAATTTGTTTAATCCCGAACTTGTACTTTTGAGATTTTCAAGGCAAAGTACACCTTTTGAATGATTACCTCGAATCCCTCAAGAGAAACTTTATTCGAAGTGAAAAAACTCGTGTAGCTTTTATTCATGCACCCAAAAGCCAAACTTCACCGCATCGAAACCAGAGAGACGCCATAAAGGAGCAAAAACCGTTTAACCGTCCGCAAAGAGTGCCAATTTTTTAACGCGCAAACTTGGCGAAACACACGGGAAAAAGTAAATTTGGAGGAAAAAGTAAATTTCTACAATATTGTTGTGATTTACAGTCCCCTAGTCGGGTAACATGGAAACTTTTTTACTTTAACCGTTTACGTTTGGCCCGGGCACCATTTGCATTTGAGATTGGGACCGACATTTCACGCTCCACGCAGTTTTCTTGTGTACTACGTATTTCTAAGCTTCAGTCTTCATGATCGCGGAGAAAAACGTGAATTTAGCACAATATTTACCTACTGCTTGCTTGTTAAAGCATTTATTCAAATATTCTAGCAGTGAAATAAAAGTAAGAACGCTGATGGTATCTTTTATGTCCAGTATATTTTATTGTCAGCCCCTTCTGCACTTACGATTATTAGGTGATATAAGTTCAATCTCACGTCAGTTAAAAAAATAACTTGCCCGAAATAAATAATCCTGATTTAGGGCCGCCACGTACACTCGGAATTCCGTTTTGGAGTTTCGATTCGAACTTAAAAAAACTATAATTTTAAGAAGAAACACCCAATATAGTATTTTCAAAGCTTTCATTTCCGATAATTGAGCTAGAGAATCCTAAAAAGAAAGCAATTACACACGCGTTCAAAAAAACCAATGATAACAAAATACCAACATCTAAAGTATACCATCCAATTTTCTTTTAAATCTTTTCAGCGAACAACCTATTGATCCCTTTGACGCTTCGTGTCAACATTATCCTCATGCGTGCCAACTGCCAATCAAAAATGGCTCCCATCAACCCTTTGATCCACGATCCATAGATCAACGTTTTATTTAGGTATATTTGAAAACACGGCTGGGATCAAATGTGTCAATCTATCATGCGGGATTTACGGGGAGTTTCGAATTATCCCTGTTGACAGTTAAGTGTTACTTAATGTGGCCGCTTTAACCTGAATGTAATTGAGGTTAGAGAGGCGCTTTGAAATGAAAATGTTTTCGGATCATAATTCGAGCATTTTAACAGCCTTAATTTTCGTATCACATTTTTTAAGAACGGGCTGTAGAATTTTACATCATATACTTCTGCTTCTACTTCTACTAGACGACCTGGAAATTGTAACAGAATCTCATGGTTAAGCTGTAGAATAGATTTGGATGAATTTGGCTGTTCAGTTCACATTTCCGCGCCGTATGGAAACGCTGATAGAAGGACAGAATATCAGCAGGATTTTATATTAATGACTAGCCTTTGCCCGCGGCTTCGCCCGCGTAGAATTCGGTTATCCCGCGCTGTTCCGTCTTGAACCGTGCATTTTTCCGGGATAAAAAGTAGCCTATGTCACTCTCTGGGCCATACTCTCTACGCTAAAAGTCATATCGATCCGTTGCTCCATTTTGACGTGAAAGACGGACAAACATACACACACACTTTCGCATTTATAATATTGGTATGGATATGGATATTGGATTTTATATTTTAGTTCACTCGTAACGTTAGCTGTAACCAGTAACTAAGAATTTCCTCCCTTGTAAAAGTTTTCATATCCGATGTAAAGTACTTTATCTTTATAACAAAACTTCCACTATTCTGGGGCGAAACCGCAAACTTTCTCTATTACTTTATTTCATTCGTCCTCAGAAATATGTCAAAGCGATGAAATGAAAGAAGAAATATGAATTATGGAGAGCAAGTTGTTCTTTTTTTGAAACGGAGGGTTGCTGCTAGAGAAAAAAACGACACCTCCTACGTATACTGGTACAAGTGCATAATCATAAATTTACAGGAGAGCTGTTCAAAGGTTCCAAAACCTGTAACTTTCTCATTTGATGATATAACTTTTCAAAATTTTGCATTGGTTCCGAAGAAAATATTTGCTTTCTACCTGTATTCATGGAATTTTGAAATTTCTTTTAGTTTTTGAGAAAATTGCAGATACACTACTATACGCGTATTTTACATCTTGTAGTTGTGCGGTATACTGAGCTAATTACCACTTGCTCCAGTATACGGCGTAATGCGTAGATTACTGATCTAACGATATTTTTATATTGTATATGAATTTTTAGATGAAATACTTATATGGCTTGCAATGAACAATAAAACAGATGCTCTTTTACCTTCATCTATTGATTTATAAACGTTTTTATCACTTGCATCAATATACGCTAACATTAGCATCCCACTTGTACCAATATACCGCTAGTAATGTTTAAAACGTGCTATACAAAATACAGAAATATACCTTTATAAAAAACCTCACTTGAAATATAAATGGTTTTATTAAGAAAAGTAATTGTATTAAGTGCTTTAAATTAATGGAAGCACATTCAATGGATTCGTATTCCTGTTCAAATGTGTACTCGTATTTTATTGTGAAAGGTTCCTCATGTGATACATATATCACATCGCACCCATTTGTATCCACATAACGGTTTAGCTTTTTGTGCCTCTTCAGGGTTCCGTACCCAAAGGGTAGGTATAAACGGAAACCCTACTTCTATATACTACTTCGCTGTCCGTCCGTCTGTCACCAGGCTGTATCTCATGAACCATGATAGTTAGACAGTTGAAATTTTCACAGATTATGTATAACTGTAGTCGATATAATATATATATAACAAAAAATAGAACAGAATAAATATTTAAGGGGGCCCCCATACAACAAATGTAATTTTTTTGCCATTTTTTTGCTAATCCTAATGAAGTTGTATAGATGGTATGGAACCCTTCGTGCGCGAGTCTGATTAGCACTTTGCTTAAGCCAAGCTTTGACATGAAATATTGAGTCAAAGTCAAAATATCTTTATTCAATTTAGATTGTAACAAGCACTTATGAATGTCAAAAAAATCTACCACCGGTTCGAAAAAACCTCTGTTGAGAAGAGTCTGGCAATAAACCTAGGTATATTTTGAAAACAGATTTACAATCAGATTTTAGTGATATCTATACATCACAAGTATTTAGCACAACTACATATTTAAAACAGTTCTCAATTCGCTATTTGGAGTAAGCACTCGCCAATGCGGATCGGAATTATTTCCAAATTTCCCTATCCATGATATAATCATTAATTTTAATAATACGCCTTATATATTAATGTCTTCTTGACAACAGATTTAAATTTTGTGTCTGTTTCCGAGTCTTGGGAAACTTCTATAACTTCATACGGTTTACCCGTTTTCGTCATATACATAGCCAGGTACCATTTCTTAGGTGTGTATAAAAAAATGTGTATAGGGGGTTATTAAAAACCTGTACTATACTTTAAACCACATTAGGGCTACTAATTACTAATATGATCCGAAAAAAAAAAAGTTTTGCATGGAAGTGGAGTCGCAAGAAGACTTTCTAATTTCGATGTTTTCCCACTTATATCGTATTAGTAATCAGTAGCCCTAATTTGGGTTACAGTATAGTACAGGATTTTTTTTATCAACCTGTAGGTATATTGAAATTTACTGTTCTCATTTTAATTAAGGCATGCATGCCTTCGTCTTCTTTTTGGGGATGCTCAACTACCAGAATGCAATGTAATACTGCAATGTTATATTTCTAGCACGCGTACATGTAGGTTTAGCCGAGGAAACTGAATCACGTACTGGTACTGGGGTGGAACCGTTGTACTACCAATGTTATGTTGACATCCCATACATTTGCCAAAGAAATCATAGCGAAATAGATCACGAAAAGGTTTCACATTGGATTTAGTTTCCATGACTGTCTATGAGAAATACGGCTATTGTGGTCTTGCCCTCCGCAATTGTCAGACCAAAACATGTTTTTTTTATATATACTATCAAATTATGTGTTCGTAGAACAGTTTAAACGGTCCGCACGCAGCGACGGCTAGCGCGTACACTGAGGCAACTGCCAGTTACACTGGACTTCCCCGGCCCCACGACAATATCGGTGCCGCGTATAGTGGTGCATGTCGGTTGCCTCAGTATACGTTGTACCGATTTGCAAAACGGTGTTAGATGCATTCATATACGTCACTTTATTTCCAAAACTAATAGGAATATCCGTGCAAATTTTTTGTGGTAGGTAAATAAGGAAATATTAATCACAAAATTGGCAAAAACTAAAAATCAGAAATTTGTCACTTGTACCAGTATACGTAGGAGGTATCGAAAAAATGTCGCCAGTCTTATGAATGCGAGTTGAGTGAGTACTTACGTAGTTTTTTCATTTTCCCCATAACCTGATAATCAGGGATAAGAGTGCTTTATTTTTATTATAAAATTATTAGTTTTGTCCGCAGCTTTGCCGTTAGACGCGGCATTTCTATTGAAATCCTCAGATATTACTCTATTCCCATGGGAATTCTCAAAAGTTGTACCGTAGTCTAGGTAGACGGGTATTTGTCATTTTTGTGCATACAGCCACTTTGTGGATGTTACTGCTACTTCATCATCATCCCAGCCTATATACGTCCCACTGCGGGGCACAGGCCTCCTCTCAGAATGAGAGGGCTTGGGCACTAGATCCAACGCGGGCCCAGTGCGGATTGGGAACTTCACACACACCGTTGAATTGCTTCGCAGGTTTGTGCAGGTTTCCTCACGATGTTTTCCTTCACCGCAAAGCTCGTGGTAAATTTCAAATGTAATTCCGCACATGAATTTCGAAAAACTCAGAGGTGCGAGCCGAGGTTTGAACCCGCGATCCTCTGCTTGAGAGGCCATAGGTCAAACCACTCGGCCACCACGGCTTCTCACTGCTACTAATGAATGTATTTTTTTTAATATTCCAAAAAAACGTTAATGTTATGATGAGATCACATTTAATTTTTAGGGTTCCGGAGCCAAAATGGCAAAAATGTCTGTCTGTCTGTCTGTCCGTCCGCGGCTTTGCTCAGAGATTATCAATGCTAGAAAGCTGTAATTTTGCACGGATATATATGTAAATTATGCCGACAAAATGGTATAAAAAAATTCAAAAAAACATTTTTTTAGGGTACCTCCCATAGACGTAAAGTAGGGATGTCGTTGGATTGGTATTTTAAAACCATTAGGGGTTTGATAAGACGATTTTTCGATTCAGTGATTTGTTTGCGAAATATTCAACTTTAAAGTGCAAATTTTCATTAAAATCGAGCGTCCCCCCCCCCTCTAAAATCTAAACCGGTGGGTGGAAAATTTAAAAAAAAATCAGGATGGTAGTAAATATATCAAACTTTCAAGAAAAACTATAGCGGCTAAGTTTGCTTGAGAATTATTAGTAGTTTATGAGTAAATAGCAGCCTAAGGTATAAAATATACCTAAACTTGGAAGATTCCGTATAAAATACGAAATCCTTAGAAAATTATTACTTATTTTTTTCGTAATGGCTACGGAATCCTACTACCGTGTACTACCGTGTCCGACACGCTCTTGGCCGGTTTTTAATTTCTGAATCCATCATAACATTAGCACTTTCTCTAAAAATATTAGAAAGCGTAATTACATTCATGGTACTGACATCCATGGAAATGACTATGATAAAAAATTGAGAAATGTCCAGGCACACAATTTATTATGGTAGGGTCGCGATAAAAACTATTGCGATAAAACTTCGTCTTCGGCCTACAACATTGTGCATGGCCACATTGCAAATAAAGAAATATCGATAGATAAAGAAACCCTTTGATGTGCGCGAGTTTACCGACAGTGGGGCGAAGTGTCTGCGGCTTCGCCCGAAGTGCCGAAGTATTCGCGAATATTCGGCTACACACATCGCGATAAAGCGAAGTGGCCCTAGCATTAGCCATCTGCAAAAATTTGGTAACCGCTATCTCGTCGCAACTAAACAATTTTTCAGGATGAAAACGATGAAAACTATCCTGTGTCTTTCCCAGAGTTCAAACTACCTTCTACTAAATTTCGTTTACTTAAATCAGTTTAGCGCTTTAAGTGGGAAGAAGTAACAGAAAGACATACATACAGAGTTACTTTCGAATTTGATGTAGGTACTTATTATTAATGATATGGTTATCATTGAATTGTACTTTTCACGCTATATTATTTACGCTTCAAATATTATTTTATGTGGAAACACAAGAAACTAATTTCAAATTAAAGTCCCGTCCAAAGCTTACACAATCATGGTCGCTATTACCGCCAAAGTCTCCAACTTCACTTAGAACAATCGAGAACACAACATAAAGTAAGCATTCCACTCAACCTCAATCCGCCTCAATAAATACAGTTTCCGTTCGGAAACGTTACAAACTCCTCTAACAGGCCGCTTGTCGCACCGAGTGACACCCAGCCTCAATAAAGAACTGAACAACTTCGAAATTGGAAAAGAAATCGGGCCCGTGCCATGCAAATATCGGCAGGACTACAAAATTACTAAACTCAGTCGAGTTAGTTTCTGAACGGACTTTCAGATTTTCGCCATAAGTTGCTGGCAACTTGGTTTGCAATAAAAAAAGTTTGGCGTGTCATTTTTGAAATTAGAATTCTGTTTAAGCTTTGAGGGCTTGTCATTTTTATTAGTGGCTACAGTGTAAATAGAATTTCGTGCCGGGAACAAGCGCTACTTTTTTTACAACTGGCATGCTCGTATTAATAGTACATTGTGCTTTAAGGGGCGTAAGACGGGGATTACTAACGAGTTAGTCATCCCCTTACAGTCCGTGATACACACAATGATTTTCATCACATTACGAGGAAAAAAATGCAAAAAATAAAAATATTTAGTATCTAAACACTTCACAGCTTGGCAAAAGAAAGACGCTAAGAAAACAACTGAATAAAAATGAATAATGGCTAACCGTCAATACGGGAGGCTAATACGAAATTCGAAAATCGAAGCCCGTATTGTGTCGTCCCTCTTACTCCTCTATTAAATAATATTAGCGTCAGCGATACGATACGAACTTCGATTTTCAAATTTCGTAGTAGCCCCCTGATTGTCACTTTTTCAAGTCGTCTACCATAGATGAGAATTCGAATGGTAATACGGGCAGATTCTGCCAACATACTAAAAGAATATATTCTAAAATTATTGCAAAACAATTTGATATACCTAAACTAAAATATAAAAATAACAAAGTTTCATGACGCGTAGATAAAGTTTGTGGTGCAAAAATTGGATTATAACTAAGTTTTAAAGATATAAATAGTACAACATAGGCTGAATTGAAACCTCTGGTCTAAAATGACGTACCTAAAATACAATACAATACAATACAAAATAGTAAACAATACATAAAACAGATACACAGAGAGAAAATTACAACGAAAGCAATAGGCGGCCTACCTACTAATTTGTTTGTAAATTTTAAACTAAACTTTTCCTCCCTAGAGAAGAAAAACTGTAAGTACGTAAATTCATCTCCCGGTGTGGAATAATTTAGGCCATTGTCCTTTAGTATACAGTCATGGAATAACATCATCGACAAGCAAGTGTTCATCACACTTGCTCGTACACTAAATGTCAATGGCCTCAATTGTTCCCGCGGGAATTATGGATTTACGTATAATTTTTCTTCTCAAGGGAGCTATGACTTTAGTTTTAAAAATAAGTGACTGTTCATAAATGACGAAGTTCTAAGGTAACAAACATAAAAAATACAACCGAATTGATAACCTCCTCATTTTTTGAAGTCGGTTAAAAATAGAAGTTCGTATCGTTTTGCTGACGCAAATATTATTTAATACGAGAGTGAGAGGGACGCGGTACGATACGAACTTCGATTTTCGAATTTTGGTGTAGCCTCCTGTATTGGCGGGTAGCCATTATTTTATTCATTTGTTTTTTTAGCGTCTTTCTTTTGCCGAGCTGTGTTTGCCGAAGTGTTTAGACACAAAATAAATTCATTTTTTGCATTTTTTTCCTCCTCGCAATGTGATGAAAATTCTAATAGACTCACATTAGTAATCCCCTACTTACGCCCCTTAATGCACAATGTACTATTTAGAATTATGAGTAGGGAAAGTTATTCTTAACCATCCTCTTTCTTAAAATCCTTTATAATATTATACATTATAAATACACAGCACATTTTTCGTTTGATCATAATTATACACTGAGTTTCAACTAAAAATTTTAACTGTTCAATCAAAATATTAATGAAACTGCTGGCAATATTTTATATGTAACTGAGACATTCAATATAAGTAATATTGATACACTGATCCTCGATACATAAAATATACCATTTAAATGCTTTTATTTTTCTTTATGTTTTGATTCCAAAATAACCTGACCTAATCTAAACCAACAGCGTTAGTTTTTCCTTTTGCGAAAATTATCAATTTAAATGTATTAGGTGCCATAATTATTATAAATCAACAGCTCAAAGGCTAGTTGATCTCAATGTGAAACTAATTTAAGGACTTTTATAATAAACCTAAGGACTGTTTTTTTTTTTTTAATTCTTGAGGTTTGTTTCACCACTCATTGATCAATTTTAAGTGATAGATATTTGTGATGCCGTCTGTTTGTATTGTCCAAATAAATAGAGTGCTTAAAGCAGTGACTGTCAACTATTTCATTCATCGCATGAAGTTTAACCGTTATACTTTTCTCTAAAAATAACTGGTTTGATGCATTTTGAGCTGAACACCATTTTCCAAATTACTATCATTGTGGTTTTCACTAAGTTGTTGTATAGTATTGTAATTTTTTAATTATTTTTTTATCCAAAAAATAGAACATTAAATTATTTTCTTGCAAGTTAAACAACATGGCGCTTAGATCATCTAGCGAAAATTTTATTTGGTGCTTCGAGCCGAACATAAACCAGCGACTAATACTCTATTAATTAAAATAAAATTATAAAGCGTTCAGACAAGATTATAATATTAATACCATAATTGTACATGTCAAGATAAATCTACTTAAAATTATTTCAGTCAATGTCAGAACTACGCATTTGAAATCACTAATTTGGAATATTCATTAAGCCTGTTTAAATTCCGTATACTCCTTCACCGAATAAAAGCCTTGCTCCTGTGTTTCAACATCAAAAGCAACCTCCATGTAAAATTTCAGCTTTCTGGTTCCAATTTCAAGGCTTCGGGTGTAAATGATGGAGTCAATCTAGACTATACTCTATTCGTTCTAAGATGATTCAAATGACACATGATGATTATGTAACTTTGTGAGGCGGTAACTAATTTTTTTTTCCAACAGTGATATAATGCTTGAAAAAATGAAATCACATTAAAACTTCTGATTGTTCGAATGTTTGAACTCGAATTTGCCAACAAATTTTTAAGTTACTGCGTAGGCACTGTGTTATATTAACTTAGGTACTTTCTTTAATGAACGCCCTTACAATGTTGTTTCAATAGGCCGCAATTGCTAGAGGTAAGAGTTATCGGTAAAAATAAAAACGGTAAAATAAACGAACTCATTATTAATTTGCACGATTCTTCGTCAGAGTCGGAAAGTGACACTCTAAGTGTTGAATAAATTATATTTTAAAATTCAAATAAGACTTTCAGTTAGATAGCGTAACTTTTAAACCAACAAATACTTAATTCTATTGCCACTTTTAGCACTAGGTATATGCAAAAGTATCGATAGTTTGCGTAACAGTAGGAGGGACTCTAGTTCCGTCAGTTTGGCATCTGTCATTTGAATCATGTTAGAACAAATAGAATATATGCTCCTATATTTTAGAAAAAAAAAGACAACCCATAACCATCAGCTGAGTCTGCGCATTGAGTGCTTATCGCCAAATTGTTCCTTAGTTAGCTAATCCTAGTTTAAGTCTTGGTTAAGTAGGACATTGTCGAAGAAAGTGATAAGGCTTCTAAGACGGCTGTCATTAATATAGGTTTCTTACAAGACTTTAGCTTACGGGTCAATGAGTAGAACGTATAATATTTACTTAAACATATAACTGATGGTTGCGCTTTTTTTTATCATAGATTTATTTCAAAATTAAGCTACTAAATACTGACAAATAAAGTATAGACGAACATCTGTTGAAAAATCATTTTGAATAAGTACAAGCTATTTGCTGACTGTACTTGTATTGTCATCCAATTTATATGTGTTTACTAAATTTGAAGTCAATCCGACCACTGGAAGTAGGTCAAAATTAACTTGCAAGATTTGACCAACAACAAACAGGGCAAGTTAAATAAAAACTTGTAATAAGTTTCAGTTAAAAAAAGTTTAACGTTAAAAAAAACATTTTTAATACAAGCTGTTTTGCTGACTGTACATTTTCTTGACTCTACTTGTACTGTCATCCAATTTGCATGTGTTTACCAAATTTCAAGTCAATAATTAACGGTGCAAGGTAAACAAAAGTATGTGAAAAACGAAACTGAACTTTTTCTGTTGTTAAACTCCTGGGATTGTATTATAATCTAATTATGATGTCACCTCTACTCGGAAATTTACTACAATTTTCTTGTTTCTTCGAAACATCCATCGCAAGTATTCCAACCAAAGCCATCCATTTTGTGGCACTAATTTATTAACAGCTCCCTCACCTCGTTTAGTGGGTACCAGCTGAGGCCAGCATACATTTAGCCCTTCTGCTTCGAAGTGACACTTATCTCATAAATATATTATGGAAGTGTGTAGACCTAACACTTCACTGCCACATGTAAACATTCGATTCTCGTAGATTCTACTTATCTACTTATATTATAATGTGAGGAAGTTTGTAAAGATGTTTGAATGGTTTTACTTAATCAACGGTTGAACACATTTAGATTTAATTTGGCGTAAAAATAGACAAAGATCTTTACATAAGTATGGCATTGGTACTTATTATTATCGGAAATGTGTTCCCCTATGATAATATTTTAACTTTAAACAAGAATAAATTGCGACTGCAATCAGATGACGTTTTTTGATCGAACGTCGTGCTTTAATAATATTACCGTAACCTTTTTTTCGTTCGTTGTTGGCTGCAATATAAAGCAAAGATCACGATTTCACCCTTTTGAATACGAAATTAAAACAAAAAAGTAACTTCCTTCACACACTATAAATGTGTCAACAATAAACCTCTGAATTGCTCTGGCTACAATGTAAAACACGCTTCACGCGTTGGCAATCAAATACTCATCATGGTGAACTGCAGTTTACACATGGCCGCTGTTAAACGTTGGTTTAACTCATACACTCGGGATATTTCGTATTTGCTGGTCCATTTTCGTAAGCCGTATTACGTTAAACCAATAATTGAAGGGTAATTATTAACTCTATGCAGGCTTTAAAATTACTGCTGAATATTACAGCAAGTGGTCGGATTATTAGTTTAACTTAATACTCCTGTAAATGTTTTTCAAGATTGTTTACAAATATTTCCAAATATTTCCATACGCTATCAAAGTGCACCGTGTTAAATGTGTGACTATGTACTTTTGAATCAAATATTGTAATGAAAATCCTCTATAATAGATTTGAGTACCTACTTAGCAAAGTCAAACTATCGTTATTATCATCAAAGACGTCCACTGCTGAATAAATACCTCTTCCTTAAAACGCAGCAAATAGCAACAACTCATCCACCAACCTCTCATCATGTCTTCAGTCCATCTAATGAGAGGCCTGCCAATGTTTCGTCCTCCGGAAGAAATTGAAAGTTTAAATGGCAATGATCAAGCCACAACTCTCGAAGAACAAATAACAGATAAGGGAGAAGAGTCCTTGAGTGGCGACCATCGCCGTTGCCGTTAGAGCACTTCTAGCTACGAGTATTGGTTTTGGCAAAATTCCGTATTCTGGATTTAATCGCGCAAAGAAACTCTGAGCATAGCATTCTCCATAGCTCGTTGCGTGACTCTGAGCCTCATCAACGTAGGAAATTGTAGAGACTATCGAGTTCCAACTATTACAAATACGTAGGATTTAAACAGGAGGTAGGAGGCAGATAGCATGAATATCATACATAAGGTAGAGACGACATTTCTTAGCCAAAATAACTAAGTCAAAATGTTACTAAAAAGTCCTACTCTACAGTTTATGCCGCCACAAAAATGTCTTCGACCGTGTGTAAGTGCTTACAAATTTAAATGGGTATAGTACTGAACCTCACCTCAACGTTCTATCGATCAGTGTCTTGCCCTAGAAACCAGAATGGAAAATAAAAGGGTGCGGTGAGATTTCGGGATCGTAAGTCGCCGACTTGTCTCGACAAGGTTGATTGGAATGGGCCGTTAGTATCTTTTATTGGCCTCAAGACTTGAGTTTGGTTTGCGAATGTTACTATCCAAACGTGAAGGTAATAGGGTAATACCATGGTTGCAATGAGTAAATGACATGAAAGTTTTAATTAGTACATAATAGTGTGTGTGTGGGTTGTGTTGTGTAGTTAGTGTGATTTTAATTCTTGTTTTCACATATTTTTTATTATATTATTTCATTGTTAATTATGTTTGTATTGTAATTTTAATATTTTGTAACAAATAAATGATTGTAGGTATTAGTCCATCAGTTATTAGTAAATGTTGGTCACGGAGGTGTACTCTTTTCTTTGTCAATTCTACATTACCTATTGGAAAACTTTTAGAGGAGTGTTTTATCAAACTAACCAAGACATCTTGTGAAATATTTGGGATTATTTTTTGACAGTGTTTATGGTTAAGCGCTCGGTTGTTTATCGCATAAAATAACCGAGCGCTTAATTATGTCTGTGGGACATAATATTGGTTTATACAAAAATGGATAGTAGATTTCTGCGCAATACACATTTGTTGCGCAAACGTAGGAAAACGGTTAGTATAGTGGGCGATGTTTCAACCGTCTCATTTCTCTGGACACCTTTCTGTAAAAATGGCCGAATATTCTGATACAGTTTTTAGTTGTCTGGTAGAAATACAGGAACTAACAAATAATCGAAAACGAAATCAAATCTACAGCCAATTCGTAAAAAATGTGACCAGTAAAATTTGGCGGTTGAAACGCCCGAATAATCGCCCTAGTAAGCTATAGTTCAAAGCTATAGGAAACTCAACTCTGTCTTATCAATTACAAGTGCTATTTCTGTTAAATTGCTCGACAAAGGGTACCAAAAAGATTTCAATACGACAGATAGCTGCAAGAAACCAATTTGCATGACAGACGACTTTGCAAGTCAGTAGTGGAATAATTTGGTGTCAGTCTCGTTAAGTGGTAAAGAAAGAACGAATAAGATTATTGACTAGCTCTTAGTCTTGCATTTTTTTTTTCAAGAAAGGATTAAAAAGGCTTTGTTTGAGTTAGTGTATTAGACAGAATTTTACTTTGGTTACATTTTGCATTTGTATTTGGCCCGTGTGGTGTCGGGTTAGAAGTACATCTCTCCAATTCTTCCGTGGATGTCGTAAGAGGCGACTGAGAATATAGGTTAAGGTATACCGTAGTAGGCGACAGGCTAGCAATCTGTCACTATTGTACCGTTTTTGTCAAACTTAAAACCTAAAATTACCAAAAGTGGCTTCGAAGCGGTAACGTTTCGTGTGCTCCGCCTACCCCATTTGGGAATACTGGCGTGATGTTTGTGTGTTGTGTGTGTGTATATTTTGTATGTTTATTAAGTGAAAAGTTTTATTAAGCTTCGTCTTGTTTCTGTTTTTGTTTGGTTCATTAGTGTGTACTTTATTATGCTTATACCTCTCTTTTTCATATTCAGGGAACTAATCACAATCAGCTAACGATCAAACTTTGGTATTGATATAAACAATGACTACGCGGTCGTTAAATGCGGAGGTAGTCTGGTGTTATTCTTTTATGAAACATCTGACCTTATTTTTCTAACTTTGGGTTAGGTATACCATCAACCAAACATAATAATATGGTATAAGGTGACCCGGGCCTATTGTAGCTGGGGGGGATATTGTATATGAGCCGTCTGATGGCGTCCTTACGACGCCATGTTCATGTATGTTGTGTGAAGACAGTCTTCTGTCGACCACAACGTAACATGGCCGATAAGAACATTCACACAACATACATGAACATGGCGTCGTAAGGACGCCATCAGACGGCTCAGTTACAATATCCCCCCAGCTACTATAGCCCCGGGTCACCTTACTAGCATAAAGTTGAGTATCGTTTGCATGTCATACAACAGTAAGAACGATAAGATTTGTCTGCCAATTTAAGCGACATGTTCATACAAGTGGTAGGAAGTTGTTTAAATTTAAATGACCCCTTATTTAATGAACTAAGAACAATAAGACCTTATGATAGCCACGTCTATGCAACAAATGTGTTTTCATACAGCTCCTACACCTCCACACTGTAAGAACTCACACTTATCACAAAAACCCAACAATCACAACACTACACTGACGCGTTTCGAGCTCAATTACAGGTCCATTATCAGAGCAATACTATCGTTCTCTATGCTACCAGATGTTATAGGTACCCCTCGTTGAATGCCCGAAGGAGGGTTATTTGGCATTTTGTACCACAAGGTAGCTGGAAAAATATGCAAGTTGGAATGGCGGAGGCAAGCCACATCGCTCGTAGAACTAGATAACCTTATGATAGGTCTATGAACAAGTCCTCGAGTGGCGACCACGAACTGTAAGACGACACGTTGGCAGGCCTCCCACCAGGTGGAGCGCATACTGAGCAAGTACCGTTCGTTGATTCGTACTGCGTTATTATTTTGTACCACAAGGTAGCTGGAAAAATATTGGAAGTGGCAATGGGCGGGCCACATCAAAAACAGATAACAGAAAAGTCCTCGAGTGGCGGGAACCGGGACGATTGGCAGGCAACAGGAATTGGCAAATTGTGGGTTCTTTGTTCAGCAGTGGACGTCTTCCGGCTGATGATGACCACAAGGTTACTTACCAAAGACGTCGATGCAGCCGATCTGCCATTTCATGCTGGGCTGCGTGTTGATCTGACACATGTAGCAGCCGCGGTCTTCAGCACGCAGTGGCCGGATCCTGAGCTGCCAGGTGCGGGGAGAGTCCCGGCTGACGGAGTATCTGGCGCCCAAGACTGCTCGGTCGTGCATTGTCAGAACAGTCTGGTCTTCTGCCCGGAGCCAGCCGACCTGTGAAGAAGTTAAGGACTTAGTATGCCAAGATACTTACAACAGGTAGGTACAGTAACCGGCCATAAAGATTGTACAACGGTATTTGAAAAGAGACTCAGCTAATTTCTGCTTCGTAGAGCTTTGTCACATACTACTTATGTGACGTTTGTCAGTCGTTGTACAGGTGCAGTACAGTACGGACGCATTTAGATTAAAATATATAATAAAGAGTAGTTGAAACCCCCAAAACTTTAAATTGTACGATGGCATCTTCAGGAAAAAGAGGGAACTATACTTTTTCTAGTAGTTGTAACAGCTCTCTATAGATATCCGTAGTTTACGTGTCATTAATTTGACGTAAACTTATTGAGTCCATAAAAGTTCAGTATTTATTTGACATAAAACGTCATTTAATAAATACGATGATTGATGGACGGTCGCCAGTGTTCGGAAATCGTCGTGAACAGCCAATTGTCCCTTTCCGAAGACCGATGTGCAATCTTTATCGCAAAGCACTGTAATCGAGCCCGTTTTCCACCGGACCACTATGAAGTTGGTTGATGTACAAAACAGCGCACGTAAAAAGAGCTCCAGGCGATATACCTGCGCAGTGAGCTAAGTACGGACCAAATTGGCGGCGGAGCAGTGGGGGACGCGGGAGGGGGCGTAGGAGCGCACTTACGGCCGTCACGCTATTGGCTTGTTAGTTGACGTGATGCATGCGTGATGCGCAAACGTATACCCTCCACTAACCGCCCAGAGCTCTTTTTACATGCGTTGACTTGTAACTTAAACTAAGTCATTAATGAGCCGCTCCGCTCGCGGTGTAAATTGCGTCTTGCCTTTCAACATGGCTTTCGATGGAAATAACTAAAATTAGCGCAGTCATATTTGTACAGGAGAGAATTATCGTCAAATTACTTTGTGTTAGAACAAAAATGCAAATTGCCCTCATCTAATCGTCAACCACAATTTCCAATGTTAATAATAATAATCGACGATTATAATAATTTAATTAGTCACAAAACTTATAACACCCCTCTTTTTGCGTCGGGGGTTAATAATTGTATAGAATAGCGTAAATAGATGTAAGTAGATCGTGACTCATTCTCCTGATATTTTGCTGCTGCTGATGCATCATTGATCAAGGGATAAATAAAGGATTTTGCAGGTAGTAGGACCTTGTGGAAGGTCCGCCCGGATTGCTACCACCATCTTGCTCGCTAATCCTGCCGTGAAGCAGCAGTGCTTGCACTGTTGTGTTTCGGCGTGGAGAGTAAGACAGCCGGTGAAATTACTGGCACTTAAGGTATCCCATCATAGGCCTCTAGGTTGGCAATTCATCTGCAATACCCCTGGTGTTGCAGATGTTTATGGGCGGTGGTGATCTCTTACCATCAGGAGACCCACTTGCTCGTTTGCCATCCATTCGAATAAAAAAAAAGGATTTTCGAATATTGTTTAGACATTACTCAATTACAAATAAACGTGCAGGAATGCAAATACGTTACGGGGCGTAATAGTAATTTGGATATTTAGACCTTTTCCAGTTATCTGCATGCAGCAAAATTTTCATTGTTAATCCAACAAAACCTGTTTACACTATTTAGTTGGCTTAGACATTAGCAATAATAATCCTTGGTAGGCTCCAACAACATAATTATGGAGTTTCGGTTATGCCCCTTACATTACCTACCGTACGTGTAATGGCCTCCATTAGATGATTTATTTGTTCTATTCTAGGTCAAGTCACTTTAGAAAACTAACTTTCTATAATGGCTTAGGGTCTGTTCTCCGCCCTTAGGACCTTTAATCAAAATCTAAATTAGGATCTCAGTTATTATCACTGTTTCATTGCTGTTAGTGGTGGTTTGCCGGTGCTAAAATGTTTTTAATGGTTGATAAATCTCACTTGCTGGAGTGCGTTGTATACTTTGATGAACGGATAGATTATAGTAAGTAGTTCTTTAGTGACCTTGAGTAGAACTACTGTTTAAATCTCGTAAAGAACTGACATAAGTGTAATATGCGATTGTTTGTTCTCAAATAGCGGGTGTAATAAGTATTGTAAAACTTTATATGTTTAGCCCTTGCGTGGCTGACGTAGCAGTTCTTTGCAGAGAACGTCATTTTGCAAGCAGCACAGGTGTTAGTGTAGCGTATGTTCGAAAGCAGTCTTGCTTTTAGTTTGTCATGTTTGATATCTAGTTCTCATCTTCTCTCGCCCTCAACCGCATACACTTTCTCTTGCCCAGCTCATAAATGCTTTAGCAATACGCAGACTCAACTGTAGCCAAAAAAGGCTAGGTATTATTATTTATTGCCTACTAAATCTCGCGATGTCGTCTGTCCTTTTAGTGGAAGGTATGCTAACCCTACGTCAATGGTTAAGTTAATGTGTGTGAATAATTATTTCACGATGTTTAATTATAAAAATATTTAATTTTCAGAAATCATTTGCCATCCAAGTCCAAAGCGTTATTTTTCAAAAAATTATTAAACATTCCCAAGTGAATAACTTATGAGTTTGATATAGGCCTCCCCCATAGACCTGGAGTTACTTCGTTTGGAAGCGGCCTGCATCCACCGTGAACCTGCAGCTTTAACCAGGTCATCCGTCCATCTTGTTAGTAAAATTGTTATACGATTGGTGTGATGATGATGATGGTGATGAATTATTAAGTGCGTTGTCACGTCATCTGAAATAAGGAGGTACATAAAATAACAGCATAGCCAAGCGAATCAGCTCGCTGAAGTAGCAATGGGCAAGCCATAGAGCACGGAGAAGAGATGGTTGTTGAGGCCGAAAAGTTCTCAAATGGAGACAGTAGATCGGCAAGCGCAGCGTAGAAGGTTCAACACCGTGATGGACGGATAACCTCGTTAAAACCGCGGGTTCTCGATGGATGCAGACCGCTTCTAACTGAAGCAACTGGGGGTATAATTATGTAAGACGGAGGCCTATGCCCATCACTATAATGGACATTTTACGGCTGATAAATATGATGATGATGGTCACCTCTTTTCACTTAACCACACTTTGGATACGCCAGCCTGTTGTTTTTGAAACTAATTTTTCCCTTGTTTTTACTTATTATTTATTGTAATCTATTTATTTCTTGATTACTTACAATTTAATCTATTTCTATTTGTTAATTTTATTTACCTATGCATAATTTTAGTATATAATTTGTGTATCATTCAGTCACAGACGGTTCTAACAGAAAATTAGCGCTGCAGGCGTCTAACACCTCAGCATAATACTGAGTCTGCGGCCGTTTCACTTTTGCGGGGTCGCACAAAATCGTGTATGCATTTTTATGTTTTTTTTTTGTTTTCTTTTATTTTGGTTGTTTATTCTTACTTTTAAATTTTGTTGTATTTGTGTGATGTGATTTGAGGAATGTGAATAAATGTCTTCTTTCTGTTTTCTAGCTTACCAAAAAAACTTAACGTAAGTTCTCTTTATATGATCAGCTTATGCTTGCACTATGAGGAACATTAATTAGCGATATCAATGGCATCGCGTTTATCAATTGCCGTTCACTCCCTGGCAAGCTGCCAGGGCTAAGAGAAATGACTATTAAGTTGGGCTTCCCGCCATCAGAAAGCTCAATAAAAGAGCCATTAACAAGCTAATACGAAGATGAACGAATCGATTAGAATATCTACGGTTCGCTTAAATTTAACGAACTGGGAGAGGCGTGTCGCTGCCTACAATCATATTCCTAATATAGGTAGTGCGAGAGTTGAGGTGAATGATTACACACAGCTACATGAAGAACTGATTGCATAACAGGACAATTAATTAAATAAATGAGTGAATGTCAAAATCCCGCTGTCATTACACGATATGTTCCTGTGTACGTAACCTCAACTCTGGTGGCACTTTTATATTATCTAGGTACTGTTCCTACTAATTCTTGCTAATATTATAAATGCGAAAGTTTGTAGTAGTGTACATACACTACATACCTATGTTTGTTACACTTTCACGCTGAAATAGTTGGACGGGTTTGGATTGTTATAAAAAGAAAAACGAAATCATGACTCAGTTAAAAAAACACAAATTACCTAATAATCCCTACTATAATAATAAAAATGTGAAAGTTACTGTGTCTGTCTATCTGTTACCTTTTCACGCTTCAACCGCTTAACCAAAATTTGGTACGGAGATAGATGGAGTCTCGAGTAAGGACATAGGCTACTTTTTATCCCGGAAAAATGTATAATACCCGCGGGATAACGATAAGCGGATTCTACGCAGATGGAGTCGCGGGCAACAGCTAGGTACAGTCACCAGCACCAATATCTGACAGAACAAGCGTGCATAAATATCTGATACGACTCTATTTCTAGCGCCGGAAGGACGTGTCAGATATTTTTGCACGCTCCGCTGTGGCAGATATATTAATACTTACCTACAAATATGAGTAGGTACCTATAAATATCAAGTGTTAGCAGAGCCTCACTTTAATGACTGTATTTTTTGATTGCGTTGACTTAAAAGTTTTACTTTCACTGCTTCAAAGGGTAGCAGACCTGCGTCATCATCAGCCGAAAGACGTCCACTGCTGAACAAAGGCCTCCCCCTTAGACTCTGTCAAGACCGGGGCCCTTTGCGCGCGGGGGCATTCGCGCGTAGACAGCGTTCCTGAAGTAGGTACTAGAGCTACATACACCTCGTCTAGATGCGCCGGATTCTCGACACGCTGATTTTGGCGCGAGCGCCGCGCGTGTCGAGATACTCTGGCGCCATTGGAACGTTCATTAGTATGCGCGTATCCGTGGCGAGTGGACGTATTTTATTTACCACATAAATTTTGTTAGGTGTCATATCTTTTTGTATAATTTTATTGACTTTTCTTGTTACTGACATCTGGAATCAGTCGAAAAACTTTTCGCTGTGCTCTCTGAGCTTTGGCTATAATGTTATAAACATACTGTGCGTCATTCTGTCACGTAGAATTGGATGCACGTTAAATCGTCGACATTTTCTTAGTTTACGTTTCCATCGACGGTATGCAAGCCACAAACCAACCGCTGTAGTTGGCTCCATGTTTATAACTAGCTGAATCCGTCCGCCGCAAATCGCGCGTAAAACGCAGCTTCCGGATTCCGGATGCAACATAAACTGAAGCGTCTGGACCGGGTCTTAGAACGCCACAGTGAACGACAACTCGCCACTTGGATCCGTTGCCCGCAACTCCCGCGATATCGTCGATCCACCTGGTGGGAGGCCTGCCAACACTTCGTTTTCCGATTCGTAGTCGCCCAGTCGCCACTCGAGGACTTTCCTCCCCCAACGGTTATCTGTTCTTCGAGCGATGTGGCCCGCCCATTGCTACTTCATCTTGCATATTTCATTTGACCTGCGTCTATTTATCTATCTATAGCAGCCCTTGTTGCGTCCGTCTTCGAACGAAAGCCTCCTCTTCACGTTTCTACGTCTGTCTGTCCCCTGCCACCTAAATCCAGTTAATACCGGCTTGCTGCCGGATGTCATCCGTCCATCTCTTAGGAGGTCTTCCTCTACCGCTGGTGTTGGCACGTGGTCTCTACTCCAGTATTCTTCGCACCCAGTGGCAGTGATCCATTCTGGCTATGTGTCCTGCCCATCTCCATTTTCGGCGCTCAACCTCCTCCACCACATCTACGACTTCCGTCTTTTGCCTGAACAACTCCTTTCTTTTCCCGCGTATTCGTTATTAATTTCAGACCTGATTCCACGCGTTTCTGATACGGGATCTTGGCATATGGAAAGACAGATGGACAACAAAGTGATTTTAAGGGTTCCGTTTATTATTTTTGAAAATAAAAACGGACAAAATTACACCAACAACAATTAAAGAAACAGAAGCTTCGTCTGCAAAAAACGTGCCAACAATTTGTATAGCTGCAACTAGTAGCTACAAACAATAGAAATACCTTTGTCTTTTTTAATTAAGGCCACAAAAATTCGCACAGATTACTGTTAATTACAGTTTCGTTAGAATTCTCTAGCTCGTGTGGTGATTGTGAAGCTAGAAAGGCGCATGTACACGTTTTAGGAGATAATATACGTCGTTTCGGTGTTGAAGGGAAGTCTTGGCTCTATGCCTACAGCACAACAATGGACAAAAATCAACCTGCACTGGCAAAGGTGTGTTGTGAATTTTAATGCACCTAGAATGGCTGGTGGGAATACTTGGTATTTTTAAAGTATTTTTACTAGGATTAGGGATCTTTATAAACACACGCCTTCAGTTATAAATAACAGTACAATAATATCTTGGAAGTCAAACATGATCAACTTCTCTTATAATACGCCTTAGATATATTATTTTTTTCTTGACAATGATCTGAATTTTGTACCTTACAGCAGGATATTATTAGCAGTAGGATATTATTAGTAGCATTATATAACATCGATTCGCAAACAAAATAAAAGGCAGGTAAGAAAGATTACCAAAAGCTTAATAATAGTGCTTCTTAAATGAACGTGTAAAAATGGAAAGTTTCCAAGATAAATAAAATTTTACAAGTCTGAACAGCTCTGCTTAAAAAGCCTAAGACCTTTTTCTCAGAACATAATTTCTCAAATTGTTCCATCGCCAAGCTATTTACTGGGTAAATATCTTTTCCAAACAAAAGCTCAGACACTGATAAAAACCTCGGTGGCATTTATGAATATAATAAAGTTTTCTTCGTCTAATGAACACGCCCTTCACGGTTTGTTTAGGGTATTTATGCAAAGCGTTGAAGACAGTGTCCGGCACTTAAAAATTACTTAACTTGTTAAGCTTTTTAAATATTTTGACTGGCTGCCGTGGACGTTTAAATCACAATATCGTCATTGTGGCTTTTGAATTAAAACTACCGTGAAGCAATGTCACATGCTAAGAATCGCTGAGCTATTCCAGGTTATCTAAAAGTACAATGACAAATATATAACAAAATAAAAAGAAAAATGGTTATACGTCAATACAGGTACAAAATCAAAAGTATTCGGATGTTTACTGTATATTTTACGAAAAATTAAAATTAAAAATTAAAATGAAATTAATTAAAATTAAAATTATTAATTATTTTAATCCTGTAATTACCTGTGAAGACGCTCAATGCTGCTCAATGCTCGTAAAGCTCAACACGCTCATAAACGATCTCCTAAATTCACCTCGGGATCTTAAAAACGAACCGCTTGATGAATGTCGGCACCTGCTGAATAAATTGGTGCAAATTTTGCACTTGAACCAACTTAGGTCATCTTGGGAATTAGAGAGGGTCATATTTTACCCGAAGGGGCAAAGTTTTAGGCCCGTTGTAGCGCAGTTAGTGGGCGAGTACCCACGGTAACTGACCTGTATAGGTTAGGCTCGAATTAAGGTATCTACCCACTACACCGTGTCATGACATGACCGTAATAGGAACTTGCCAGGAACGGAATGTCAAGCGCACGATTCGTTCCTTATTCGCCATATTCCTAATTGGTCATATTCCTAACTCGTCATATTCCTGATTCGTCATATTCTTAACTCGTCATTATACAATCAAATTAAATTACGAACGCGTGCTTACAGTCGGTTAGGTTATGATTTTTTTTATAACCACCCAGAACCGATGTAATAAGTGCCCCGAATCGGTTCTGGGTGGTCATAAAAAAATAACCTTTACCTAACCGAGTCAGTAATTAATTTTGTGCAGACAATAAATGTACATGGTATGACGAGTAAAGAATATGACGAATCAGGAATATGACGAGTTAGGAATATGACCAGTTAGGAAAGTGTCGAATTAGGAAGATGACTAATCAGGAACAAATCGCGCATACATAATACGCGACGGTGACGTTTGGTTAGGGAACGTGGTAGTGGTTATTTTTGCCTGACACGGTACAATTACGATCATGGTATGATACGGTGCAATGAAGAGAGACCTTTAGGTGGTTTGGAGCGTTTTCTCTATTTATTGCGAGGTTAAAACTCAATGAACAGAGAAATTTCTTGCTGCACGTAGCCGTAGCTGCATTTATCATCATCATCATCATCATCATCAGCCGGAAGACGCCCACTGCTAAACAAAGGCCTCCCCCTTAGAACGCCACAATGAACAACAACTCGCCACTTGCATCCACCGGTTTCCCGCAACTCTCACGATGTCGTCAGTCCACCTGGTGGAAGGCCTGCCAACGCTTCGTTCGGCTTCGTTTGTGTTGAGTTGAAATTTGGCACGAAGGCTCGTATATTTACAAGGAATGACTTAATTTTTAAATCTGTCTATCTCAGTAAAGAATAAAAGAAATTATACTTAAAAAAAAATATTATAATGCATCTAAAATGACTCCACACTGCATACATTTTGCTTAGGAGAGAGATTATTAACACTGGATATTCATAGATACGTACAAAGAACAAAATCCTCGATAAGCAAGTCCGACTCGCGCTTGGTCGGTTTTTTTAAACTATTCCACAATTTAAAAGTTAAGTTTTAGTTCATGTCGCATGTCACGACAGCTGGATGTTTCCATCTGAATAAATTACAATGCCCTTGTTAAGTTGAAAGTAATAAAACTAATAAAGGTTGTTTGAAGTTTAAAAATGGGACACCTGTGATAGACATATCAAAACAACTGGCATTCACATCATTCATCATCATTCAACATCATTCATCAACATTCTTCGTACGAAGAATAAATGTCAGATCAAGCTGTCTTACTTTACTCATATCTAAACAACTGGCCATCAACTCAACATATGTGTAGCTCAGAGAATTAGCACGTTAAAGTGGCAGTGGGCTGGTCATATCTGCCGAAGAACCGACAACGTTGGAGTAAACGATTTCTTGAGTGGAGACCGCGACGCGGCAAACCTAGTGTACAACGCCCTCTAGCCAGGTGAAGTGAGATCAGGTGGTAGGACCTTGTGCAACGACCATCTTGCTCGATAATCCTGCCGTGAAGCAGCAGTGCTTGCACTGTTGTGTTTTCGCGTGGAGAATAAGACAGCCTGTTAATTACTGGCACTTGAGGTATCCCATCTTAGGCCTCTAGGTTGGCAACGCATCTGAAATACCCCTGGTGTGATCTCTTACCATCAGGAGACCCACTTGCTCGTTTGCCATACAGTCGAATAAAAAAAAAGATCTGCAAAAGGCTGCTGGTAGAAGCTCAATGTGTCGAGCCGAGAACAGGTCGCAATGGCGTAATTGAGGGAAGACTATGTTCAGCAGTGGTAATTTAATATTATCTCAATTAATATCGGTAATTTAATAGGGCGAAAAGAAATCAATCTCTTTGTATTTTTCATCACACTTGTTCGTAAATACTTAATGTCGTAACATGCAGGCTAACTTGGCTGCGCTAGCGGTATCAGCAAGTTTGGTAAAAATAATATTTTACTCACATCGTATGTCACACGGGCGATACTCACGTTCGTAATTCCTTATTTATCGCCCTTAAGACGCAATGGACTATTTGTTACCCTGTGTATAAAATCTCTCTCACTAATACGGTAATATCGGTACTGCTGCGTTTGCTGTAATTCAGTGCAAGTTCTCAATTTCCTCCCCACTAAAAGCCGAGCCACAAACGGAGCTTCTACGCTGAAAACGGGAATAGTTTTCTGATACCCGTAATGGCTTTTATCACGCTATTGATCATTAAGCAGAAACGTTAGTTTTAATGTTATTTTTGAATGTTAATGGTTATTACCATCCACATAAGGCATTGGAGATAGTTAAGGGTATAATGGGCTCTTTAATTGCTTATTTAATGGCAGGTGTTCTCTTGTCATCGTCATCACCTCTAGCCTAAAACATGGTGTTAAAAGAGCCCTCAATGATTTAGGCTATTGATTACTAATACGATAACGAATGGAAAAATATTTTTATTCGAAAAAATAAACTTAAGTTTTTTGGAAGTTGAGTACAAGAATCTCCATACAAAGATGCATTCTTCATACAAATCTTCAGATTAGATAGGGATAATAAGTACCTGTTGTGTCATTCCAAAAGATTCAACTACAATGTGTAGCAAATTACATTCAAACCCGGATGGTCGTTCTGGCGTAAAGTAGTAACAACTACACAGACACACACACGCGCTCACAAACTTTCACATTTATAATATGAGTAGGATTGTGTACTGTCTTACCAGCTATAAGACATGTACAGTACCCGGCCATAAATATTGCACATCGGTCTTTGGAAAGAGGCTCAGCTAATTTTGGCTTCGTAGAGCATTGTCACACATTACTTATGTGATGTTTGTCAGTCTTTGTACAGGTGCAATAGAGTACGGACGCATTTAGATGAAAATCCTTCTTAAATTATAAAGAGTTGCTGAAACCCCCCCAAATCTTTAAATTGTTGATGGCACCTTTAGGAAAAAGAGGAAACTATCCTTTTTCTAGTAGTTACAACAGCTCTCTATAGATATGCGAAGTTTAGATGTCATTAATTTCACGTAAACTGATTAAGTCCATAAAGGTGCAGTATTTATTTGATATAAAAGGTCACTTAATAAATACGATGATTGATGGACGGTGGGCAGTGTTCGGAAATCGTCGTGAACAGCCAATTGTCTTTTTCCGAAGACCGATGTGCAATCTTTATCGCTGGGTACTGTAAACGCTTACTTTGTGTTTTCCAAGGTTGGTAACTGCACAGCCCAGCACGGCTTCACGCCCCAGGAAGAACGTGTGGTTGCCGATGGGCCGCTCGAACTCCGGGTCCTCTGTAAACTTCTTTGTAGTCATTTGAGCATCTGTAACAAAATATAGATCGTTAATAAACCGATCAAAATTAATTGAAATGTACGCTCTTTCAAAGAATTTACCTAAACTGTTTTTTTTATTTGACTGGATGGCAAACGAGCAAGTGGGTCTACTGATGGTAAGAGATCACCACTGCCCATAGACATCTGCAACGCCAGGGGGATTGCAGATGTGTTGCCAACCTAGATGCTTAAGGGGGGATACCTCAAGTGCCAGTAATTTCACCGGCTGTCTTACTCTCCACGCCGAAACACAGCAGTGCGAGCACTGCTGCTTCACAGCAGGATTAGCGAGCAAGATGGTGGTAACAATTCGGGCGGACCTTGCACAATGTCCTACCACCTGCAAATAATGTACATTTAAGTTGACGTTACGCTTTGAAAGTCGATCGCGATTCTACTTTTCTACTAATATTATAAATGCGAAAGTTTGTAAGTCTGTTTGTTTGTTTGTTACCTCATCACGTCTGAACTTTGAATCCCGGGAGCGATAAACAAATTCTACGCAGACGGAGTCGCGGGTAACAGGCTAGCATGACTGTACTAAAATATTTGTGATCTTCTATTAAAAGTGTGTTACTCTTTCGCGCTAAAACAGCCTTATAGGTGGATGAAACTTGCCATGTCTAGACATGACGCGTTTATTTCAATTTGAATCTTGAAAATAACACATACCTAGTTTATATTTCTTGCAATATTCTCAATTTGCCTGTCAGATCAATGGTTCGCGCGGGTAAAGCCGTGAGTTAAAGCTATCATTAATAATCCGTTACGTCCGTATTATGATAACTCCTCGGAATACCGACTGTCGCTTAATTATCGCAAACTATATGACGGGCATCGCGAATTGTCATGCGAACCGAGTTTCGTGGTACCAGGTATTCAGTTCTTGTCAAACGCGCGGCAGTCTAGCGAGCGGGGGCGGCGGCCATTATTGCCATTTCGTAATAGATGGCTTCAAGTGCGTCCATTAGTTGTTCACGTGCTGTTTTCTGTTTATACAGCGAATAATTATTGATAATTAGTAATCTTTTTAAGCCCCCGACTTCGTCACTTCAAAGTTTAATATCTCCAAAACGGCTAAACTGATTTTGATGAAGCATGTCTAACAACCATTGCTAGAAAACCTGATCTCAAATACAAAACCGCATTTAAATCGGTCCACCCATTTAAGAGCTACGGTGCCACAGACAGACACACATAGCGGTCAAACTTATAACACCCCTCTTTTGCGTTGCGGGTTTAAAAACAGCGAGCCGCCTTTTTAATTAGTAAAAGAAGTGATTGTTACATTTTTTGCATCAACTGTTGGCGAACATGGAAGTGGATACTTATGTTAGCGAACCGAGTCTCATTTGAGTTTGGTATTACACTGGTGAGAGCTCTGCCAAAAGTTCAGCAAAATACTAAGCCCACGTGGCATGTTTACTGCTTTATTAGGGACAATGTGTGTTGGCTTTGCCAAGGACATGTTAGGCCAAGGCTACGAACCGCTAGTAGGTATACTTAAATATTACAAAACAGATTCCTGTCCAGATTTAAGACCTATACTTTAAACGTTTAGGTAATTAACTAAATGTAAACAAACTTTGAGAAGGAGGTCAATCGCCGAATCCAACTTGGATGGGCAGTGTTTGGGATACTCCGCAATGTCCTTTCGTCCAAAATCCCTCAGTGCCTTAAGACGAAAGTCTTTGACCAATGTGTGTTGCCAGTGATGACATATGGATCCAAGACGTGGTGTTTCACTATTATAGGTCTTATAAATAAGCTCAGAATTGCTCAGTGAGCTATGGAGAGAAATATGCTTGTGGTTTCTCTATGGGATCGAATCAGAAATGAGGAGATACGTAGAAGAATAAGGGTCTCCGACTTAGCCAAGCGTGGAGAGCAGATGGTCGTTTGTTTGTTAAATTGCGGCTTTACGGACTTTAGCGAGCATCATACATCGAAGTCGGCTTCATTGAGGTATGTTTTTCATGAATTGCTCTCTAGACATAATGCTGCACAAGAGAGAAAATAAGCCACGGCCTTGGTAACAGTCACTATTCGAAGGTTTCACCATTACCAAATAATTTAAATGCAATAAAGGGTTTATTTACAACATAATCCAACATAACTTGTAATATTCCGCCATTTACCGTGCACCGTATAGTTTTTTCTCTTTGTCTGTAGAAGAGCTTAGTTACCCAGAGAGCTTTATAACTGCACGAAGGAAGATTGCACACATAATAAAGTATGCAGTAAGCTTCTTTAATGCAAGAGGGTAGCCAGCCCTCGTACACAAAGACATATTGATTTTATGTACGTATAATTGCAGTGTTTGCGTGGGCTACACCGTCCGTCGTACAGTTTATTTTAAAACTATGTAGAAAAAGATATATCTGTGTAAATAAAACACATTAATTCATTGTCTTTTTAGCAATTAGTGAATATTACACCAAAGTCATTGGCATACCCCGTAAAATAAGCAAGCTGAAGTGGCAATGAGCGGGCCTTATTGTAATAATTAATCATTATAATTATAAATTACGTTATTAAGCTTAAAATAGTTATGAGAAAAGTTGACCAGTGGTTGGGATCACACATGTCATTGACCTGTTACTGGTATGGTGTAAAATTTAAAATTGTTTGGTCGTTTTTCTCTAAGGGGATGTTTTTATTCTAAGATGTTTTTTTTTCTGTTTTTAATTAAAGATGTAAGACTGGTTAGCTGTTGCATTTTTTTTTCATATAAGATGCAAAGTACATTGTTTTGTTGTATTTAATGATGGCTATTTGCGCACATTTTCATAGTGTTAAGGTGTACCTGTACCTAGGTTAAGATGTTTAGATGTTTAAGATGTTTTGTTTAAAGGATGCCTGGGGACAGTCATGTGTGTAGGATGGCCCAATGTGGGAATGAGGGTGGATTAATGTTAGAATGATTTGATGTAAACGAGCGACCGAATGAATGAAGACTTATTGTGGAGTGAATGAGACGAGCGAGTGAGTGAAAGGGATTAAAGTTGAGTTACGATCGGGTGAGCCTATGTGCTAGTTGTGTTTTCTGTTCTTTGTCATTTAACGTATTCCATTTGTTTTTTTTTAATAAACTTTTTTTTTACTTCTCGTTTTAAAAGTTTGTTTCCTTCACACGATCCCACATTTTTGAGCCCTCTTGTTCTGAGAGGAGGCCTGTGCCCAGCAGTGGGACGTATATAGGCTGGGATGATGAATTATAAATTAAATACTTTTTTAATAACGCATCAAAAATACTTTCATAATCAAACAAATGTCGCCTGTAGCCGCATGAACGCAGTAGTGTATCAACACAATATTATAATAATAAAGGTCAATAATTAGCAATTCAAATACGCTTACCCATTCATCATGGTTGTTAGCACAGCTCTCCGGAACTAATGTTAATGCGGTTATTTCAGGCGATGCTTTACAGATTAATAGACGATTATGCGGTTTAATTGTAAAAATATAATTACAAGTACTACACGGATTAGAAAGAAGAAATTGAAAGGGCGATCGCGTAAATACTATTAACGAACGACCTACATCCTAGAACTTCAAGTCTGTACTTCTTTACTATTGCTTTAACATTATAAATGAAAGAAAACAGTTTATTAAAAGCTTGGGGATTGAAAGTAATTGTGAGCTTTTTGTGTATTTATAGTGTTTCTTGTTTTGGGTTTAAATTTTTACACTTTTGATACCTATTGGTTGATATACATTGGCTATGTAATTACTATAAAATAAACCTAAAACTAAAACAAATTACTCAAAGTTCCACCCTTAGGCAAGGTCCCGAATATGCTGGCAGAGTTTCCTCTTTAAATAGGTAAGTTAGCTCTTCGTCCGGGGAAGCTGCCAGCTCTTCGGTCCCCTGTGACGTCTACTAACGTTTTGTATGTCTTTGAATAGTTTTAACGCGCTAGAACCCCACGGACCAAGTGATACATCGAATGGGGTCCGTGGGATCTCAGCGCGTTAAAACTATAACAGCTCAACCCAAAAAACCATCCCGATAGGGGAGAAAAGTCCTCGAGTGGCGACTGGACCGAAACACGAAGCGTTAGCAGGCCTCCCGCTGGACTGACGACATCGTGAAAGTTGCGGGAAACCGGCGGATGCATGTATCGAGTTGTCTTTTCTTGTGGCGTTCTAAGGGGGAGACCTTTGTTCAGGAGTGGACGTCTTCCGGCTGATGATGATGATGAACCCAAGAAAACCTCATTCAAATCAATCAATTGAATTGCTTCTATACTTTGCAGTTCACAGACAAATCCATTGAGCTTAAAATAATGCTCTACGTACGCATTTAAGCTATTCCCGGATGCTCCACGGATATTAATGGTGTATTTTGAAGCGTGTTACTTAATCAGAGTAATTTAATATTCATTTCCTATTATTATATTATTAATAATGCCCAAGGCTTCCTTGTTACACCGTCTGGATAATCTGAGATGACTGAGGGATTATTATTGTAACGACGTTAATAATAAAGTGGAATATCGTCTATGATTACGTCTACTATTGGCCGTAAATTTGTTGTGCTGTGTCTAGGCAAAATAAGAATTACTTTGCTATAACCATTTGGTTGTTTGTGGTCATTGGTTGAAGATCAGGCCTTTGTTCAAACAGTGACGTCTTCTGGCTGATGATGATGATGATTGCGATATTTATGTGCTAAAACCGGACGTCATGTTATGAAATAAGATTTACAGATTTAAAAAAAGCATTTAATTCTCTCTCAGTTAGTTTCGCTTTCACAAGATCAGGTGATAGGCAAATGTAGATATTGAAGTGTATTATTTATTAGTATATTTTCAGTGCTAAACTGAGCTGAGCATTATTTATTTACAACTCGTAAAGTGTTAGTTTTCACAAAAACGATTTTAAGGTTTAAAAAATCCCTTTCAGCGTACAAAGCGTTTTTGATAATTTTAAAACGACGAAAAATTTATGAAATATCAAGCTTTCTTTTCGTAAAACAATACAATACAATACAATACAATACAAAGACTCTTTATTGTACACCAGACATAGTAAGCGTAACGACCCGAATAACTCGCGTCTTAAATCGAGTTAAGCTCGACATGTTTCGTGCTAATCCGTAGCCCTTCGTCTTCGGAGCAACGCGACTCAACGGCTGGTGCTGTTGGTGCGCGTGTTGCAGCAGCCGCTGAGTCCCGAATATAATATGTTTAATTAAGTATTGCTTCGAAATTAGGATTATTCATTCTGCTTGAATTGTAACTGTAATAAACGAAATAATCGTCCTAATTTTTTGTGATTTTATGAATATAGTATATCATTAAACACATAAATTAAATGACATGCATTATGATTTGTAGAGTTGTATTCGTCCAAAAACATATGAATATGAATATGTTTTCATAAATGATTTCATTTATTGGGACATTATGGTGTAGTCATAAAAAATAATAAACAAAAAACCATAGCGACTAAAATTCTAAAGAGTGATAGTTATGAACACAAATCGGTTCTAAAACAAAAAATAGGATTAAGAATTTTATGCGAGTTAATACAAACCCAGCGACACTTAAATTAACATCTAGCTTCCCAACGACTTCGTTTTAAAATTCCATTCGTGTCTGTGATAAAAATTACGCTATAACTAAGTTAAAACGGATTCCGCATGTATGATCAATCAAAATTCAGGGCGATGACAAAACTATGCACGTAACTCCACTTTACAGCCGAACTGAAATATTCCAAGCCCGTTTTATTACTGAACTTTAATGTAGCTTAAAATATAGAGGTATTTCTGCATAAGTATTGAATCAGACAGTACCAGTATTAGGAGTTTCAAGCACGGTGCAATCAATAATATGAGATACTTAGAATCTGTCTATTTGAAATCCAGATTTTTACTTGACTTTTTTACCAAGAAATCTACTATAAACAATTTTAAAATCTACCAAAATCTACTAATTTCCTTTTTACAAAAACTACAAAACAAAATGTCTTATGACAGATAGGTACGAGTAAGCCAAATCAAAAATTAATTCATTTTTGTGTGCTCATGACCAATGTATTTCATTCAAAATATTTTTAGTAACAGATATTCACTCTGCACTTCCACAAATTGACAACTGAAAAACCGGACAAGAGCGTGTCGGACACGCCCGAAATAGGGTTCCGTAGCCATTACGAAAAGTAAACTAATATTTTTCTAAGGATTTCGTATTTTATACGGAATCTTCCAAGTTTAGGTATATTTTATACCTTAGGCTGCTATTTACAGACAGACAGCCGGTGAAATTACTGGCACTTGAGGTATCCCACCTTAGGCCTCTAGGTTGGCAACGCATCAATACCCCTGGTGTTGCAGATGCTTATGGGCGGTGTTGATCTCTTACCATTAGGAGACCCACTTGCTCGTTTGCCATCCAATCGAATAAAAAAAACAATCGTTAACTGCTAACGCGACCTTACGAGTTCATTTTGTAAGCTGAGAGAAGCACACAACGGTTTCCAAACGAAACGAAGATGACTTGATAGCCAGTACATCTACCGTGAGTTTACAGTGACCTTACTCGATAGTGACGGCGTAAATTATTTGTATGGAGAATTGTACAGCGCCTCTACAAATAATTTACGCCGTCGCTATCGAGTACGGTCACTGTAAACTCATGGTAGTGGTACAGTAAACAATTAAAGTAACCCTTAAACACAGTAAAGTCGAGGAAAGGTATAAAATTAAGTAGTTACTCGATACTCGGTTATAAACAAATGGGAATAAGTCAAGTCGTAGAGTTCCAGTTAAATTCGTAATGTTCAATCGGAAAGCTTAAAGTTTGGAAGAACCTTTTGTTGAGAAACTCTGAACTTCGTAGAAAGTTGATTTCTTCAAAATTAAGATAGAAATTGTGTTTCCTTCCGTCGAGAAATGCTTTGTAATTGTTTCCGGGAAAATAATAAATATCTACAAAATAGTTTGGTGTTGACAAAAGTTTTTGAAAGAAGATTATTGTAGAATTTTAGATGCATAGTTTTTAGGGTTGCGTATCGATAGGATACTATTGCTAATAATCCGCATTCCGTTTTTTAATAGATTATGGCTGATAGCAAAAATGCCGAAAAACACCATGGCGTACAAGATTATTCATAATCGAGAGTAGAATCGATTTACACATTAATATACTATTAAAGCAGGTTGTGTGTTTTTTTAATTTCCTTTTCCTGTGCCCAGTTTAATGCAATTGCAGCATACCTACGCCAATTTGAAGGCTAAGCCAGGTTGCATGCTATTTAAATAATTTAATGCTGGACTTTTTTCCGTCAGCTTAATTTTTTACTACAAACGGCGAAGCCAGAAAATACGAGTGATCAGTTAAAAATCGTTTGATTTTATACTAACTTAACAACATGGAAATATTTTTTTTAATAATTTAGGTATTTAAGTAAGAACTGCAATAAACTAAAACTTTCTCATCTCTTAATGTTACAGTTGGCGTGTCGTGAAACTCTATGGTCGTGTCGTGTTTTAGGTGTCGATGAGTCATTTAGGATTTTTGAGTTTAATTTGGACAATAGGATAACGACTTCCTCAGAGGCACAATTAATAATACAGTTAAGAACTCTCACGCTATTGGAATCGAGACCAAAGGCCGTATTGCCAAAAGTTTCTGACAGTTTTGTATGCAAAATCTGTCATTTGATTGCGATCGCGAGCGTCGGAAACGTTAGGAAATACAGCCTCTGTTTGAAATCAATTTTGGGTTATTCCAATCCGCCGCTGTCATTTTTGAATTAGTTTAGTAATTTGGTATTTGGTCTCACAGAATAACCCAGCTCACTTCATCCGCTACTGGTATCACACCAATAAATGCGTAAGTTTGTAAGTCTGTTTATTTGTTTGTTACTTTATCACGTCTAAACCGCTGAACCGATTTAGATGAAATCAGGTATACAAATAGTTTGAGTCCCGGGGAAGGACGTAATTGTAATAGTTTTATCCCGGAAAATTGCACAGTTCCCGCGGGATAGCGAGCGATACACGAATTCTACGCGGACAGAGTCGCGGGCAACAGGCTAGTATTTCACAATATTTCTGTGAAATAAGTTTTTGTTAATGATCTTTTTTAATACAAGCTTTTTTCTGACTTTATTTTTGTTGACTTTACTTTAAAAAAATTAATAATGTCGTCAAATAAAAGAAAATATAGGTTTGTATATTGCGTTTTTATACAAAAATTATAATTAGAAACGCATTCTGGCCGAAATGATTTTTATGAGAACAATCAAACCGTTGACAAACAAATCAAAATTGGCCTACGTAAAGGGTATGAGCCATTATCACCGGTTGTATGAGAAAACTGTGACCACACAATCCTTTTAAATTAGATAAGACGTGTTGCATAATAGCGTATTTTAACTAATACGACCGTCCGTCCCGTCATCGTTTTGTCGCGTATCATGATAGCTGCCAGTGCTACGCCAACTGTGATACGACCTTCTCAGATGATACAGATCTTCAGATTCTTGTCTGTCTGTCCGTCCGTCCGCGGCTTTGCTCAGGGACTATCAATATTAGAAAGCTGTAATTTTGCACGAATATATATGTAAACTATGCCGACAAAAAGGTACAATAAAAAATTCAAAAACAATTTTTTTTAGAGTGCCTCCCATAGACGTGAAGTGGGGGTGTTTTTTTTTCTCATACAACCTTGTAGTTTGGGGTATTGTTGGATTGGTCTTTTAAAGCCATTAGGGGGCTGCTAAAACTATTATTCGATTTAGTGATTTTTTTGCAAAATATTGCAAATTTTCATTAAAATCGAGCCCCCCTTCTTAAATCTAATCCGGTGGGTAGAAAAATTTGAAAAAATTCAGGATGGTAGAAAGTATATCAAACTGACAAGGAAAACTATAACGGTTAAGTTTTCTTGAGAATTATTAGTAGTTAGAGTAAATAGCAGCCTAAGGTATAAAATATACCTAAACTTGGAATATTCCGTACAAAATACGAAATCCTACAACACACTTAATCCGTTAAGAATTTTAGACACTATACACACATAATTAAGGCTTATTTTCTTCCACACAGCGATCAAAGGCCTGCCACTTTTCACTTGGCATTCATTATACATTAACACGTCGTCTGAACAAGCTGTATTTTAATTACATTAATTTATTTTAATTTGACTGTCTTTGAAACGCGACTTATTAATTCGTTTAATTATTAAAAGACCGCTAAGAATATTCGTCGTAATTAAGAAATGGGATATTTTATACGCTTGTGTCTCAACGTTCTGGGAAGCCACAAAACCATTAGTTAATGTAAGAAAAAAAACCGGCCATTGTCTATACACTCTCTTTTTATCTATACAACATTAGACATTAGCAAAAAAAGACGTTTGTTGTATGGGAGCCCCCTTAAATATTTATCTTATTTTAATTTCATCATCATCATTTATTTTTGGGCAAGTGAATTGCATAACGCTATTTTCATTGAATTTCAAGCGTCTACTTGTTTTCGTTTTAAAATATCGAGTAAAAACGGCAAAAAAACGACCTTTGTTTGAGATAGGAGCCCCCCCGGCTTTTTATTTTATTTTATTTTTAGTATTTAAACTATACAAGCGTCTACTTGTTTTCGTTTTTAATATCGAGCAATAACGGCAAAATTCACCTTTGCTGTATAGGAGCTCCCCTTAAATATTTATTTTATTTTGTTTTTAGTATTTAAACTTACAACTTAATTTAAATATGTAACAATTTGAATCGTTTGTTTATGTAGAATTGTCATGGCATGTTTGTGAATAAAGTTTTTTATCTATCTATTTTTTTTTTATAGCGGCAACAAAAATGCATAATATGTGAAAATTTCAACTGTGTAGCTATCACGGTTCATGTGATACAACCTGGTGACAGACGAACGGACAGCGGAGTCTTAGTAATGTTTCCGTTTTTGGCCTTTGGGTACGGTACCCTAAAAACTTCTTTTTAAGCAAAGTTCCTATCCAATAAAATACCAGTCACTTAATCTAAATTACATAAATAATCGTGTTAAAAACGATAGTCGTGTTAAACATTTGTGACGTAATTCATTAAATAACATTGGAAATTTGTTTTTAAAGTTAATTTTCTTGCCAGATTCTTCTCAACAGGGGTTTTCGAACCGGTGTGATAGATTTTCGATATTCATGAATGCTAATTAGAGCCAAAATTTAATAATGACACATATCATATTGATATTGACTTTGACTTCCTACCAAATTTTAAGTCATTCTGCGATTATTAGAAATGAGTGAAATTAAGGCGATCACGGGGCTCACTTTGCCTGCAGCGCTGAAACAGGCCGAGGACAGAGTGGTGTGGAAGCAGTTCGTCAACGTCTCCGTAAAGGCTTTTCAAGACGGGCACGACCTTCAGGAATGAAGAACACGACGAAGAAGAAACTTGCATGAATTGAAATACACAAAGTAACCTACAAACACACATGCATTGTTTGTTTTGAAAAAGAAAAACAAAAAGGTTACATAAAAAAAAGTAAAGTATTAAGTACAAAGGCGGACTTATCCCTGCAGGGATCTCTGCCACTCAACCACAAAGAAAGAAAGAAAACATTTTCGTGACATTACATGAAAGTGACATGGAGAATTCGCGCTGTCATCGTTCATCCACCATTACATCTCATATTTCAACAACAACATTGCACAGTAAACAAAAACTTTAACAAGTTTTATTAACTTTACTTTTTTTATAAAATTTAACTTAATAATTACCAGAGTCAATCTATCACAATGCATACCTAATGGTCACCAGCGACAAGATTTTACGGTGGTCTAGGTAGGTACCAACCAAATCGAAAGAATGTAACATTACGCACAAAAAATACTTTTGAAAGTAAAACAGACTTCCAAAAGTCATAAAAAACTAAATAACCTTAACACGCCCCAAATATTTCCAGGAGCCATCTTTCCTCCAGCAATAAAAGAGTTCATCCAAAACAACGTGCCCTGATAATTCATAAAACTTTTACAAAAGTACTGTCGTCAAATTAAGCCACATTCGTGTTGGATTCCAATGCCACCTAAAACTGTAATAAAATGTGTATAAAAAAAAACTAAAGTCGTATTGGGAACGTCAAAATATGGCGTAAGGGTCGGGCCGGCTCGCACCTGTCACCAAATGCTAATGCCGGTTTCACACAAAAACGGCATTTCTTTCGCTTTTCGAATCGTTTTATGTGCTATGAGAAATGGGCTTGAGGCGTTAGTGAGTAGTAGGGTTCCGTGGGTTAAGAGAAGTTGTGAGCCGGGCTTTATGTGTCTCGCTGACTAATAGTATTTCAAGATGAACGGTACTTACCGTGAGGGGTACCTATATGTTTATTTTTTTTTCTCGTGTATTGTGTTCGGATACGCGAATATCTCAAAAAAATGTATAAAGGTACCCATTTCAGAGCTGAATCAAAAGATTATTGTTTACGATACTGGCTGTTTAGGGTTCAGATTAGCTTTTTATAAACCGATTTTTGATGTTACATGATGTTACCAACTTTCCACACTTATTATTATATTAAATGATATAACATTGTAGGCAAGGTCATGAATTAGAAATGAGGAAATACATAGAGAAGTGAGGATCACTGACATAGCCAAGCAAATTAGCTCGTTGAAGTGGCAATGGGCAGGTAATATAGCACGGAGAATAAAATGGCCGTTGGAGCTGAAAACTTCTCGAAGACTCGAATACCGGGGATTAGGAAGCGCAGCGTAAGACGTCCACTAACGAAACGAACGGATGACCTGGTTAAAGCCGTGGGCTACGTGGATGCAGGCCGCTTCCAACCAAAGCAACTGGCGGTCTACGCGGGAAGCCTATCTCCAACAGTGGATGTTCTACGGCTGATAATATGATATTAATGATGATGTAAGGTACTGGATCCACTTCACTAGAGTCCAACTTGCAGGCTTGTTTTTTAGCTTCTATTTTCAATGCAAAAACTGTCCTAATCCAAAGGAACTCCAAAACATTCTGGTGTAGCCATTCCGTTTCGCATGAGCCATTTATTTGCCCCGCTGTTTGCGCGATTCCGGAATCGCTGAGCCATCTCATTGCGAATAACATTTTAGTGTGCTTTTATAGATTTGAATGATTCATTCGTGTATGACGATGCAGCGTAAAAAGTGCATTCATAACTGTTACTAGCATAACGCATTCTGTCGACATTTCTTTTTCGAAGTTCCACCAGGAGTATGATTTATGCCTGAAACGCGTCTACGCGTTCATGTGACTTGTCCAGTGTTTTAAACGCCTACAAGCGTTCATAGTAATACAGCAACGTTATGTGAAATCACAGTAGCGTAACAGTGGAGAAACCCTTTGTGCTACAAATGTCATGTTGACATTTCATAGATCCAAAGAAACGAAGAGCCAAGTGGTTAGAGAATCTGACTACGAAGCTTGAGGTCCCGGGTTCGATCCGGGGTAAATATTTGTATTAATAATATGAATCATTGTTCTCGGGTTTTGGATGATTAATATGTATTTAAGTATGTATTTATACATATGTTTATCCGTTGCCTGGTATCCATAGCACAAGCTTTGTTTAGTTTGATTTGGTCAATTGGTGTCAAGTGTTCCGTGTCATTTATTTATTTATTTATAAATTATAGCGAAATTGAGACTCAAGTGGCCCGTTATTTATTTTTATCTATTCTTCAAATAATTTAGTTAAATTAATAACTGTAGTTGTTTATTTCTTAGTTAATGCTGGTTTCACTACAGATTAGTTCTTACAAAACCGAGTAACTTCAAAGCTACCTCCTAGCAGCTTTGCATATTATGGGGTTTGAAGGTCGTAATATACAACTGTATCATGGCGTGTATACCCTTTGGAACGCGATACGACAGTGTGTGCCTTCACCAACATTATCAATCAATAACTAACTGAACTTAAAATTCAGTTTATTAGAAAAAGATAGGAACTACAAAGTTTTCACATCAATAAAATAGAACTTCAAGTTCAACTTTTTGTTTTTGGCAAATAAAACAGAAGATAATCAATATCAAGACCTTTTGTTGGAAAAAGCGTTTTATTCGGTAAATAAATTTATAATTCAATGGTTATTATTATTTCTTGTTTTTATTTTATTGTTTTTACATTGACATTTAAATTGTTACTGAATTATTGCCAAATGTATTAATTTTTACATATCCTTGACATTTTGGCCATTATTCTTTTTTAATGTTAATTTAATAATATGTTTCATTCTGACGATCCTTGTGGAGAACCAGTCTTATTTTTATTGTTTTCATTCACATCATGACATGCTAGAATTTTATTTTTTTAGAATTATTACTAATCTTATTACCTTTGACGATTTCAATACAAATTCTTATAACTAACATTTATGTAAATTATATATAATGTAATGATGTATTGAATGAATAAATAAACTAATGTAAACTATCATGAGTCAGACTTGCATACTGAGTGTTCCGTATATATTTAAAAGTAAGGCCACTAACAGGCAAATTATACAGTTTAAATATTTTTCCTAAGATCAACTCTCGCTTGACCGGTTTAAAATGGTTCGTAACAGACAAACAGTGATTTCAAAAGAGTTCCTTTTAGCGTAGAAAACTAGAAACACTAGTAAATACAATCAAAACCATAATGTTTAATCTGTAAGAAGGTCGCAAAGGACTCTCTTGCACATGAGATTTTTATAATAATAAATAATAATAATAAAAATAAACATTTATTCCGGAAAGAAGAATCCATATAGAATTCATATTTACACTACCAGCACTTCAAGAAAGACCATTCAGTGCCGAGAAGAGTGCGCCGCAAAAAACTTGGCAAAACAAAACAAAATACATAATTAGGTACCATTATCTTGGCTGTGAAAGCTAATAAGCTAAATAACAATGCAGGTGGTAGGAGCTTGTGCAAGGTCCGCCCGGATTGCTACCACCATCTTGCTCGCTAATCCTGCCGTGAAGCAGCAGTGCTTGCACTGTTGTGTTTCGGCGTGAAGAGTAAGACAGCCGGTGAAATAACTTGAGGTATCCCATCTTAGGCCTCTAGGTTGGCAACGCATGTTTATGGGCGGTGGTGATCTCTTACCATCAGGAGACCCACTTGCTCGTTTCCCATCCAGTCGAATAAATAATAATAATAATAATAACGTGGTTAAAATGAAGCGTAGAGTTAAATCAACCCGTGTACGTTTGTTGTAAAGTTAACCTAACCGAACTGAACGCCTGAAGTTCCCAGTAACCACTGATCAAGACCTAATTTCACTGAGATTATTCCCTTGGTACAAAGTGGGGGTTAAACTCGTGAACTCCCAACTTGTTTCATCAATATTCCTAGGTCCTTTAAGGTGCTTTGGGTACTTAATTATTATTAAACAAGCTTAATTTTAAAGCTAAACTTGGCTGCATTAACAACTCTATACCAACTTTGTTTAATATTTTAATCGGACTCCAGAATTTAATAAGTTTTTTGTTTAAAATTCCACTTTTAATAAAACTATTTGCTGAGTTTAGTTTTTGTTTCAAAAATTCAAAACAGTTTATTTGATTTTTTACATTAGTTACTAGAAACTTGGTTGGAACTTTCCGTTGAGTATGTAGTACGCTTCGAAAGTCCCGCTCTTCCTTAACCCGATGTTTGTCATTCAAAACACATATCCGTACCAAATTTCAAGTCGATGCCATTAACTATTATTTTATTTTTCTATAATTTTGACTACCTTTGTTATTATTATAGTATTATTTTTAATTTAGAACTCTGACATCCTGTTTTTGATAAAATGTAATTCTATCCCAATTAAATTACTAACATTATCATTATGTGACTGTTAACTATTTAACATGAAGTGTATGGGACTAGAGCCCGAAATAAACGTCTAATTTGTATATATTATTATATATTATAAATTATTTATTGTATATTAACCATTAAGGAGGCGATCTTGGCCTGAACATAAAAATATTACTACCGGATTAATAATTGTCACCAAACATAGGCTCATAATAAGATAATTTCAAATTAATTAAAAAATCACGTGAACTCGAATATTAAAAGTGGGTTATAATGAACAACAATAAACACGACAAGTTCGAAAAAAGCTTGTAAAAACATAAAATATTTCTGGCGATGTCTACGCAGTTGCTAAACTTTGATACCTTTTGTTTTTGCATTCAGAAGACGTTTCAAAACCTCATTTTTTTCTGTATAAATTTGTTTTCAGCAAAATATAATTAGATGACGAATTTTTGGTCACAGTTGTAGCTCTTATGAAATAATTGAAGATTTAGTTTTACGCATGATGTTTATTAATTTATTCATTGGGCAATTTATTAAAGACAATAAAAAGAAACATTCACTTTAAAGTTTAATTTTTATTTAGAAATAAATATTTCAAATGCGTTTTCATTTCAATTTAAAGTAAATTACGGCTAAATCAGCTTTGTTGACTGAATCAATCAAATCAGTCAGCATCCACCCACTATTGAGTAAATGCCTCTTTATTTTCGTAATTTAAAAAAATCCAAGCAAGAAAATATCAGAGATATCCACATACCTAACTAGTAAACTAAAAAATTTTGGAGCGTTCCTAGTCCTAGGACTAATATTATAAATACCAAAGTATGTGACCACGCGTTTGCATGCGTGTCTGTTTGTTAACACTCCTTCACGTTAAAACGGTTGGACGGATGTAGACAAAATTTGGTATTTACATAGTTGAACGTCTAAAACAGGGGTGGCCAACTTGATTGAGAGAGAGAGAGAGAGATATTTATTTACAGATATTCGATACACAAAAAAACACGTTAGGAAGAAATAATAATTAAAAAAAAACATCGAATAGTATAAATTGGGGCCCACTCAGCATAATGTTGCGGCAAGCCACAGCGCTGTTTTTCAGTTGGACATAGTTCAGTATTTATATTTTTTGCCTTGCTACGATCGACTGAAATTAGTCCAGTCTATTAGTCTATTAGAGACTATTAGAGTCGAGATCGGCTGGTCGGCCACCCTTGGTCTAAAATAATACAGATACAGTCACATGCATTAATACCTGCCACAGTGGAGCGTGCAAAAATATCTGACACGTTCTACCAGCCCTAGAAATAGAGTCGTATCAGATATTTATGCACGTTTGTTGTGTCAGACATTAATGACGCTGGTGACTGTAGATACTCTAGTTTTGCTCGTGTATTCCCACAGGAGTCATATAAAATTACAATCGCTGACCGTTGAATTCAATCCCTAAGTGTCGTAATGGGTTGGTTTAGATCTGGAATAATAATGTCTATTATACGAGCCACAAGTGTGTGCATTCGAGGCACACATCATAAATTCAGATCCATTGGACTGACGGGCCCAAGACCAGAGCACATGCCTGCCCCAGCCATTGAATATTTTAGATAGGGTAGTATTTAAACGCACATAAAAAAAAAACTTTTTTAACCCAAAAAATCCGAATTCACATCAAAATTACTGATTTCACAGCAAAATACTCCACTCAAAATATTACGTAATAAACTGCAACTTATATTCGTGGCATACCGCTCTTTATCTTAAAGTAAAACATTTTTATTATTGCACAGCTAATAATGATAACGCAAGTCATACCTTGATACTCTTTTTTTATATAGCTTCTATTTTCATATAACAAACAGCAGTTTACCTATATGAAACAGCATTTTATTTGACATAATCATCTTATTATTTATCAAGTAAAACATAATGAGAACTGCAATTTTTATTTGCTGTGCAGCAGTGCAGTGTGTGTTTCAGTATTTTTGATGTGATTGTAGTATTTTTACCTACCTAAAAGAATTTATTTGTCTCGCATTAGAGGAAAAAAGTAATGTCGTGCTGATGTAAATTTTCAAATTATCTGCAGTACTAGTTTTGCTAAACATTTAATTTATTTGTATTGAAATAATTTAATTGATGTACATAAGTATTATAAATGATAAGAATAAATTGATAGGCAATTATTTATTTGATGTGCAATTATTAATGTTCCTTTTAGAAACATGTTTTGTCTTTAAAGATCCTGCATTTGCGATGTTCAATAAGGAATATTTGTAGTGGTATAAAATCCCAATATCTTAATTGCCAAGACTAAAGAAATTGCATGGTTGCTTGTCATATAGCGTATTTGACTTTTACGATGTAATTTTTGGGGATTCCAGTGAGAATTTAGTAAAATACCGACATTGCAATTTATCTGCTAGATCTAGGTTTACTAGAATTAAGCTTTGTTAAAAGCTAGTCCTACTTCTACTAATAATATAAATGTGAAAGTTTGCGAGTAGGTGTGTGTGTGTATGTTTGTTACTCCTACACGCTGAAACGGCTGGATGGATTTGGATGAAATTTGGTATGTAGGGACATCTAGAATAATAAGGGTACCTTTTATCCCGATATTTTCAAGAGATCAGGATAAAATCTCAACATATCATCCGCTGGGTATAGATAGAGACATGAAATTTAGCACTGTTGTTTATAAATGCAATGTCGATAAAGACACTAATTTACTTTTTGGGAATTCCCACGGAATTTTGTAAAATTCTGAATTTTTAGTTCAGTTGCTGGATCATATCCACACCTACACCAACACACACGGCCAACACTATGCTAAGCTGGGACCGCTTTGCGATTTCGCATATTGTTTTTTTTTAATGTATTTTTATTATGTTTTATATAAGTGCTTACCCAAATTCTATTTTTTTTCTATTTCATATCGCTTACACGTGGGAAGTCGCGGCTAAAAACTAGTAAAACATAATTTTTGGACTTACCTTTTAAAGCCATAGTCGGCAACAGAGCCAAAGCTTGCAGCATGGACCAAAAACATGTTCTCTCGAACTTCATTTTGTTAACTTTACGCAAAAAAAGTGCATTTTCCCATCAAAAGTCATCAACAGCAGTCATTTTCGCGCGGTTCCCCCGAGATGTTCTTTTGTTTTTTCCGTTTCACTTAATGTTTCATCGCGTTTTTAATTTCGCGGACATTTGTGAGTTGCCAGTATCTTTTGTTTGGAGCATCGATGGATTCTGGTCGAGAGTGATTTGAGATATTTTCTTCTGTTTAAAAAAAAAGTAATTCTGCATTGACTAGACTACCGAAAGTATTGAAGGTGAAAAAATATTTATAAAGATCCTAGACCATAGTTAAATAGATGTATTTATGTAGGTAGGTCCGTAGGTACATAAAAAAATGAATAATTGATAAAAAAAATGTTTTAATAATGTTTAGCTAAATCATTTCTTCTGGCTGCCATTCATTCATTAAACTTCAATGTTTAAAACGATTAACTCACACTTAAAAGTTCTAATGAAACTCTGTACCTATAGTTAGTTTTTTTTTTTCAAAATTATGTACAAAATGATGAAAAACCGATTTTGGATATTTTCCATTATTTCCAAAATAATGTTAGCTTTAAATTTTTTGTAATTTCATTATTTTCATGGTATAATAAATTTACGTGTCCTATTCTGGGACTAATACTATGTGATTATAGACCGTAGGACAGAAACAATGTAATTCAACTGTCTTCACAATATTTGAATTTGATATCACTGCCTCAAAATATCTTTTACCTTTAGGTAGTTTATTTTAATTCAATTGTTATTTACTTATCTTTTCGATGTAAATTAAACTTAGACATTTGGTTTCGTGTACCTTTTATACTCAAACAATATGCTAACTATTAACAACGTAAATAATTTTCAGCCTAAGAACATTATGTTAGGTTGTTTTAACATTATAATGAATTCTATTTTATTTACCACTACAATCAAACTACGATAAATATAATATAGATAACCTTTACTAAAAAAAAAATAGATAAATTTCGGTCCTAAAACACGACTTAATCATTTATTACCATATAATATTGGTATGTAAAAAGCTCAAAAAAGAGGAAAGATATAAATAAAAACTCGTAATTTCACGAATCAGTTCTAGATTAATTCACCTACGACCCAAATCACAGGAATCCAATTAAAAATAAAAACTTTTCCACTAAAAATACTGGCCAGTCACACTAGAAACCACAGAGCAGTTGATACACACTCAAAAAAAGAATACTTTAAAATTCGCGGCGTTCGACAACAAGTCGTTGCTCGCGTGGCACTCGCGTCCGCTCCGTAGCGATTCCCGTAGCTCACTGATCAAGCCCGTAGCACACAGCTACGGCGTAGACACGTTACGTCATGAAAAGGTTGGCACTCAAACGTTTAGAGCCTTGCGCCTTTTGTATGAATACGGGTACGACTGTATTTTTGTTTCCTTTCGCTAGGTGTTCCATTTTTGTGGAACAAAAGACTGTTTGGATTCCGTTGATACGGTGGAATGGAATATGCTTGTCAATGGAAGCTTCTAGTTACAGTGTCGAGTGAAGTAAAATTATCACAGGATCAGTGTATATATTTTTTCCAGTTTTTACGCCTCGGACGGTTTTATCGTGTTTAATTTAACAAAATTTGTCAGTATGTTGAATAATGGTCTCGCACTTGTCGATTTCTTCGACATCTTTTCTTCTGACATCTGATAAAATGATACGTACTCGTAAACTATTAGGCGGTCTCTTTTTTTCACTATTGAATGTAAATGGAAGGAAGAAAGAAAAGGACAGTAGGCGTGAACAGTTGCATCTTTTAATTTTAAAATAAATTACTCCGATCCTATGAGAGTTCTAATCTGAACATTCAGCCTACAAACGAATGAATAGTTAATTTCTAAAATTCATAACTTCCATTTTGTTCTCTATTGTACTCTCGTACAAAACATACGTATAAAATTGGTATTAGGTCCAAACTACAAAGGGATTACGATTTCTAAGGGAAAAAACCCGTTAAGAGCGTGTCGGACACGCCCAGGATAGGGTTTCGTAGCCATTACGAAAAAAATCTAGTAATAATTTTCAATGGATTTTGTATTGTGTACGGAAACTTCCAAGTTTAGGTATGTTTTATAGCAGGGCTGCTATTTACTCCTACTCTACTAATAATTTTCTTTGTAAAATTGATACAATTTACTACATTTTGATTTTTTCAAATTTTTCCACCCAACAGTTTAGATTATAGAGGAGGGGCGCTCGATTCTAATGAAAATTTGCACTTTAAAGTTGAATATTTCGCAAACAGATCACTAAATAGAAAAATCTTCTTGACAACCCCCCAAAATACCTATCCAACAATACCCCACACTACAGGGTTAATCGAGAAAAAAAAATCACCCCCACTTTTACATCTATCGGAGGTAACCTAAAATTTTTATTTTTATTTTTTTTATTTTACCACTTTGTCGGCGTGACTGCTTTCTAGTACTAACGGTCTCTGAGCTTAGCCACGGACGGATAGACAGACAGACAGACAGCCATTATTGCAATATTTTGTTACTTTGAACCATATCTATCACATACCACAACTCTTATTTAGGTAATATTATTATGCTATCAGATTACATAAGGAAGTAGTTAATATGAAAAAACTTATTAACTCTTGAGCCTCAGATCAAACTCGAATATAATTTTTGAGTAAGAAATAAAGTATTTAAAAGTTTATGAAAGTACTAACTGTCTCCAGAATTACATCACGGATATTTTTTCGTAAAATGAGAGCTGTGGTGTATGAAGATCCGGGTTTGATTCCTGGCTCAGTCAGGGCTCAGGGACTTCGCTATTCCTAGGATTTGTCATATTTTTTTACAGCGAAACCGTTAAGAGCTCGTGATTTTTGGTCGGCAATTTTACATGAAATGTTTTTGTTGGTATATCTTTTATTTGTTACGTTTCCATGAAAACCATCATAATCTGTTTTTAGTGGGTGTAAATCCTTCGTCTCATTATTATATAAACATTATCGTGTAAAATATTTTCCTCGGTTTATTTATAAAATATAATCGGGAAACGTAGGAAGAAATAGAACAAGTAAATAACAAGTTTATGGACTTCCGTGGTATTTTACACCTTAACGCCATGTAAATAAAGTCTTGCTGTGGAAATTATATACAATCATATTTTACAAGTAGCCATTTCTCGCAACTCTGTCTGTATCCCGTGGGAAGTTTACACGTTTTCAGGATTAAATATATCCTATATAACTTGCTGAGAATATAGCTTTCTATAGATGAAAGAATTTTAAAAATCGGTTCAGTAGTTTTTGAGTTTATCCATTACAAACAAACAGACAGGCAAATATTTTCTATTTATTACATAAGTTAAGACTAGTTTTAAGCCGTGGTAGCCTAGTGGTTTGACATATTTGTTAGTGTTTGCCCTTTCAAACAGAGGATCGTGGGTTCGAACTCTGACTCAAACCTCTCAATTTTCGGAATTCATGTACGAAAGCAATCAGACATTGATAGCGTTTGTTTACCAAGAATATTTGGTCTGCAAGGCTTTAAAGCTGGCTTACCTATTTAAGAAAAATTCGCCGAATTACAAGCAAAACTCACTAAAATTTAAATTGAAAATACAAACTGAAATATAGATGCACAGAAAAACCAGAAAAATAAGACCAGCACTGGGAATCGAACCCAGGTCCTCGGTATTCCGTACCGCGTGCTATATCGCTACACCACTGCTGGTCTACACACTGCTGCTGCTGTTGCTGGTGTGCACTGGTGGTGCGGTACGGAATACCGAGGACCTGGGTTCGATTCTCAGTGCTGGTCTTATTTTTCTGGTTTTTCTGTGCATCTATATTTCAGTTTGTATTTTCAATTTAGGTTTTACGGGATGACCGTAAAAGTAAAAATTTGGAATTGAAGTTAAAAATACAAAAAGATTCCAAAAAAACAATCTTTCACTAAAATTTGTCCCTGCTCTACAAAAAGTCGTATATAGTTAGTAGTTTCATACTGAGATACGAGCTTTGTTGTAAGTAGGTAGGTAGGTCTTTAATTTTGGTACTAAGTGACTTTTGCTTGTCACCCGACGAAATAATGTAAATTTTAAATAAATGTAAGTACAAATGCTGCACAAATGCATTGTAGCAATGATAAAACGGGCCGCAGCATTAATTGTTAAGAGTTATAAATTAACAACTTACCATACCTTAGCAACTTACAAAAGTTGTAAATTCCCCGACATTATTATTTTAAAGTTCAGTATCTCAACAACAGCTGAACCGATTTCAATGAAACATTGCTAAATACTTTCGCAAAGAAACTCGCGCTTTCACATAAAAAAAATATTGAAATCGGTTCATCCGATTGAGAAATACGATGATAGACAGACAGATAGACAGACAAAAGTTTCAAACTTAAAACGACCCTCTTTTACCGTCGGGGTTTAAAACTTAATAATAATTAAAACGATTTTATGCCAGTAGGGAACAAGTAAGCGTGGCAGGACGCATGCTGAATGTAGCTGCACTAAGCCATCCTTGTCATCAAATATAACCTAAAGGAAACACCCGTTTTAAGTGCTTTGTGTGCGACCATTTTAGTAATATTGAAATGGCATAAACTAGTCTATTTTGTTTTGAAACTCTAGTGTAGTGAACCGGGACCCTAATTTCCCAAGACACCTGCGGACAAATGGCTGGGACTTTAGTTTTGCCAGAGCCTTTGATTTATAACCAGCTCTAGCTTTTACCTGTGACTGTGCTCACACAAACTGTTATATCTGGCATGACATTTAAATATAAATTACGCAAAAAAAAACATCATTCCTTAATTAAACATCACTTAGAGAGGTAACTTCGCCTGTGTACATGTATCTCGAAGTTTGACAATTGTAGGTATTGTGTTTTTTTTTTCTTTTGTACAATAAAAAGTTTACATTAACATACAAAGTCTAGCTCGAAGAATTGCGAAACTGAAGTGGCAGTGGGTGGGGCAAATTGCTCGCAGGACTGCTGGCCGATGGGGTCAGAAGGTTCTTGAAGGCCTCCGTGGACCGGTAGACGAGCTGAAGATGGAGCGACGACCTGGTTAAGATCGCGGGATTGCGGTGGATGCGGAAAGCACAAGACCGGTCTGAGTGGAGAGCCTTGGGAGAGGCCTATGTCCAGCAGTGGACGTCTTTCGGCTGACATGACTCACGTTCAACTACATACACACATCATTGTCATCATTTATGCTGCTTGAATATCCCCCGTGCCAAATCTTATGTTTGTAAAATAAGCATTAGAAGTGTAGTTACTTTATCCAATCACGTGGGAAAATCAAAATAAAATATAGTATATGTACAATTCCTAAGATCCAATTAAATTCCTATCAAATGCCCTCTAAATGCTGCACTACACATGCTGGATGGAGACCCTTTTTCGGTGACTATTTGCTGTCACTACAATTACGATGTATTTTAGTTGTACATTATTGTTTTATTATATTTTGTGGTCGTACTGTTGGACCGTAAATATTTAAACTATTCTTTTCTTTCTCAATCCATTTAGTCATTTTCGCACATAGTTAGAAAATGGTAACTAACAAAATTACCCCTAATAAAGATTTTTTTTGTCAAAAAAGTAAATTAACCTCCAAAAAAATAAAAAAATAACAAAAAATGGAACCGACTACAAAACCCTTGAAAATATTTTACTGGTACCTACTAGCTCGAAGTCGGTGCCTCAGCACGAGCCAGCAGGAATAGAACAATAGTCGTCTACCTCACCTACATAAATGGGTGCCTCAGCTCCAGCAGGAATAGAACAATAGTCGTCTACCTCACCTACATACTATGGGTTTCAATCCCTCCTGCTGGGTCGTGCTGAGTCACCGACTTCGAGCTAGTAGGTACCAGAAAAATATTTTCAAGGGTTTTGTACCTACGAAATTTAAAGGGTTTTCAGTTTCGAGAACGGTTCCATTCTTTTACTTTTTTGATAAAATTTTTCTTTATTTTACTTTTTAGTGATTCGTAGCCAAAGTACATTTCAGAACGATTCGATTAAGCCCAAACACAGCTTAGTTACGTTGTTTTATGACAGAGTTCCGTTGCCTACCTCCCGGCTTCAGCATCAGATCAGTTCGAAAGAATCATTAACTTAAAGCTTCTTCTTAGTCGCTATCTTAGTTTATTAATTATTATCGTTTATAGACGAGCGAGCATTACTTAGCTTTGACGAGTGCCATTGGTCATCTAAGGTCCAGTTTAACAAATCATACTTTCTGAATGTAAATAATGCTTATATTAATGCTAAAAATGCCAAAATCGACATAGGTGTGCCTATAAAATTTGAGGTTTGCCCACGATTTCCTTAGGATTCCATCATCAGATCTTGACTTGGTGACAATGGGGCCATCTTAGAAGAGTACTCTTTCGAATAAAAAAAGAATTTTGAAAATCGGTCCACAATTGACTGAGTAATCGGTGAACATACATAAAAAAAATACAAACAATGGAACATAGAACCTCCTCCTTTTTTGAAGTCGGTTAATGATGACGACTGGTGAAAAATTCTAGCTGCAATTCATTTTGTCAGTTACAAAATAATCCTTTAATCAACTGACTAAAACAATTCAGGAATTGCATACAGATTTACCTCCCTTAGGAAATATACGTATTGAAATATCATATTATGTATCGAAATTCCCGCACAGTAGGAGACCGGTTAACGTTGAGCTCCCCCGCCCCTCTTGGGTGTGAGATATTGGGTGTAATGAACGTTGTTGAAGGGTTGCTGACGGGTCAGATGGAACTGGTGGCTATAAACGTTCGATACGTTGGAGCTACTTATGACTATGAATATTTATAACGTATTAGCTGAACGTCGCTGTAGCCACCGTCGCTGTTAAGGCGAAACGTACAGCGTAGAAAAGATGTACTAACATGTAAAAGTTTAAATAAATAATAAATAGCATGGGATGGGATGGGTGTAGGGCCTCCTCAGGCACGGTGAACGGACGACCTTAAGAGGGTTGCTGGCGTCGGATGGATGCGAGGGGCTGAAGACAGAGTGTTGTGGCGCGCCATGGAAGAGGCCTATGTCCAGCAGTGGACTGCTGTGGGCTGATGATGATGATGATGATGATCATGGGACACTTGACACCAATAGATGAATTTTCTTCTTGATACGTCTCTGTGATCTCCAAGAAAAAAGTTCCTAGAGTTTCTATAAAAGAAGCGCGCTTCGAAAAGATTGAGTGTCACGGAAGGGTGTCGATTTTTGAGTTTTCTCTAAAATAATAATGAGGGTAAAGATTGATGAATGTAAAGGAAGCGAGAGTTGTATGCCAGGATCGTAGCAAGTGGAAGGATGTAGTCTCTGCCTACCCCGTTGGGAAAGAGACCTGATTTTATGTATGTATGTATGTAATAATGACTGAGGACATAGGTTAAGGTATACCGTAGGCGACAGGCTAGCAACCCGTCACTATTGTACCGTTTTTGTCAAACTTAAAACCTAAAATTGGCTCCGAAGCGGTAACGTTTCGTGTGGTCTGCCTACTCCATTTGGGAATACAGGAGATACGTAGAAGAACTAGGCTTGAGTCGGTCCTGAACTAAGAACTAAAAAGAATGAATTCCCATCGCGGACCGAAAAACTAACTATTAACCAGTTCCTCGTAAACGATCTTAATCGGTCTCGGTCTCGGTCCGCGCTCCTTTGGCTCCGGAGCTAAAACGGAGCGGGAGCTGGGAGTGAGCGAGTGAACGTGGAAACGAATAGGTAAAGAGCAGAGCGGACGGCATGAACGTCGATGTGAACGAGACAAATAGTATTATTTCAAAGCGTATCCTGCTCAAGTGCGAGAGAGACGCATTTATTTTACATTGTAAATTTTCCGCTTGTTTGATGATACCAAAGAACCATACTTAGAAACCCGGTTAAACGAAACTACGACAATAAATAAATATTTGATTGTTTTTATCTGATTACAACGTTATATTTTTATTATACTCCTTATTTTTTAACATTCCGATCTTTAGCTCCCAGTTCAGTTCATGACCGATTCGAGTCTAAACTCGCTCCCTTCCCTTTCCTTTTCCCTGTTTCGGTCGGAGCCGCTCCTCGGAACTAAAGGAACTAAAAGACCGAACTAGTTCATTTGGTTGGGGTCGAAAAGTTTTTGAATGGAGATGCGGATCGGCAAGCGCAGCGTAGGACATCTACCAACGAAATAGACGGATGACCTGGTTATAGCCGCGGGTCTACGGTAGATGCAGGTCGCTTCTAACTGAAGCAACTGTGTAAGTCTATGAAGGAGGCTTATGCCCAACAGTGGACGTTCTAGCTGATAGATCATAAAAGTTTCAAAAACTTTACAATATTATTTCTCCATCGGGATTTCGCGTTCCCTCGCTACGTTGCCCCTTAAATGCAAATTATAAATGTTTATAAAGAGTTCAATTTATATTCTAATTCGATGGGCTCCCGCTAGAGGGCGTGATGACGGCTTTTTCAGGCTAAATAAAGTCGTTAACTCTCATCCCAGGAATTCCTGCGTATGATATACGATCAAATTGATTCAGGTAATCTATCTATTTGGCATTGATGCTAGCCGTAGATTATAGTATTTTGAAAAGTGTTAAATGGAACCCTATTACTGCCGCTTCGCTACCCGTATCCGTCTATCCATCTGTAAGTCTGTAAAGGCAGTATCACGAGAACTGTAATAGATGGGACAGCAGTGAAATTTACACAAAATGTGTGTTTTATTGCCGTTATGACAATGACAGCAGAGCAATCCTATAAATGTGAAAGTTTGTAAAGATGTTTGGATGTTTGAATGTTTCGATGTTTGTTACTTAATCACGCAATAACAGCTGAACGGATTTTCATTAAAACATGGCGTACAGGTAGACAAAAATGTACATTAAAACATGAGATACTAGATATCCCGATAATGCGTCCCCGTGGGATAATATTTTAAGTTTTAGCAAGAATAGAGGGCGCTGTCCAAAAACGGTAACGCACCGTACCTCGGCTCTCAAGATGACGTGTTAACTTCGATTGCAAGCAATATATGGCGTTGTGCGAGCGAATCCTTTCAAATTGTAAGCGTAACCATTTTTCAAGCCAAACTCTAGACGTTTATTTATTGCGTTGACTTCATAACATATTAGTCACAAGAATCGTGTACCTTAGTATTTGTTGTATATTTCTAAAAAATCCACGGGCATAATATACAACAGTTGAGTTAAGACGGCATTAAGCTATTTCTAATGCGGGCGAAGCCACAGGTTAAGGCTAGTAAATAATAAAAATTAAATTAAAGTATAAATATGCACATATGGACATTATTATGGATATTATGAGCATATGGACTCTGTCTGCAATAAACTGTTTTTTTTTAATTCAAATGAAATTAAATTGAAAATTAATGAGGGTATGTTTAAATTGTATGTACAAAGTTTATATATTTTCCTGTATAATCGACTTTATTTGTTGATTTTGTTGCAGTACGAAAATAAATCCAGAATGAAAAAGCTTGAGCCGTAGTTCCCACGCAGGCCCAGTACGGATTGGGGACTTCACAAACACCATTAAATTGCATGCCAAGCTTTGTGCAGGTCTCCTCACGATGTTTTCCTTTACCGTAAGCTCGTGGTAAATTTCACATATGAATTTTGAAAAATTCAGAGGTTTGAACCCACGATCCTCTGCCGTCAGGCCATAGGTCAAACCACCAAGCCACAACGGTTTATATGTTGTAAGTATTATGATCCCAAGTTTCTATATTTAATCGTTAAAGAAATATAACGAAAAAGAAAATAGGACCCCATACCAAAAACAATATTATTTATAGCTGTACTTTATATACTTAAATATATAACCTAAACCTGGTCAGTTTGATTTTTAGAATGTACCCCCCCCTTTTTAGAATGTACCCTCAATGCGCAGGACCGACTCACACTTGCCTGGTTTTCCTTTATCTTCTCCACTATTAGAGCAACTAGTTATCTCTATAAGCAATTAGATAAATAGTTTCCCTAACGCCTTACGCAATTCCCGCTCTTAAACCCAAGCCCCTAAAGCAATAATTATACAGTTACCGTCTTATCTCTCATCATAGTTATTATGAGAGATAAACATAATTTCAAGAATTCATAACTTGGCCTAATGTAGAGCGGCGGTCTTAAAAATAAGGCACGTAGTACATTGTAGTAAACAGGTAGTCGCATGTTCCCGGCGGGGTACGACATGCTCTGCCTGGCACAAGGGATAAGAGATAGTCCTACTTAATAATTAGTCTAATTAAAAGTTGTGATATACTTCTAATCCTACTAATATTGTAACGTGTGAGTGTGTGCGTATGTGTGTGTTTTTTTAAGCTAAAAGCTCATGAACTAAAAGAATTTCCTTGCTCACCCGCGACCTTACGATAGCTAAGCTTATGCAAAATATTCGTGTTCCTGCAGTTCCTCCACCTCCTCCACACTGTAAGAACACACACAAATCACACAAACCCATCTATCACCACCACCACACTACACTGACGCGTTTCGAACTCAACCAGAGCTCATCTTCAGAGTGACACAACCGTACACCATGCTACCAGTTGTTAGACAACACACAGTTGTTTAGTCTCGGTTTGGGTTTGTGTGATTTGTGTGTGTTCTTACAATGTGGAGGTGGAGGAACTGCATGAACACGCATATTTTGCATAAGCTTAGCTATCGTAAGGTCGCGGGTGAGCAAGGAAATTCTTTTAGTTCATTGATATGGACCTCCGCAAAGTAACGCCTGATTCAATAAATTATCTAAAAGCTAGTACGCAAGTGAGGATGTAATTTTGCTAGAAATAGTGCAAGCGTGCATGCATTCAAGCATGCAAGCAAGCATACAGGCAAGCATGCAAGCAAGCGTAGAAGCCAGAAGGCAAGCATGAATTCAAACAACAAATCAAGCAAGCATACTCCCAAATGTGCAAGAAATAGTGCAAGCAAGCATGCAATCAAGCATAAAAGCAAGCATGCAAGAAATAATGCAAGCAAGCAGAGTTAGTACGCCAGTGGTGATAGTGAAAATCAGTTCATCATCATCATTTTCATCAACATCATCAGTTCGTTTATCGCTATCCCGCCGGAACTATGCTATTTTCCAAGATAAAAAACTATCCTATGTTCTTTCCCGGGACATAAACTATCTGTATACCGAGTGTATACCGAGTTGTTGTAATCCAGAGATTACCCCCTACAATCTCACAAACACACAAACTTTACCTATTTATAATATTAGTTTAGATATAGATATTGCACTGAGTTTAGCTCGATATGTTTCGGGCTAATTTGTAGCTCATCTTCTTAGAAGCAACGTGACTCGGCGGCTGCTGCAACACACGCACTGCGAGTACGCGCTACCTCCGCTCTACCGCTCTTTTTACCGCTCATGCCGAGTCGCGTTGCTCCTAAGAGGAAGGGCTACGGATTAATTAGCCCGAAACATGTCGAGCTAAACTTGATTTAAGACGTGAGTTATCCCATGCAATATAATTTAATAAAAAGCCATAAGTTTATGATTTACGTTACAAACCTTAGCGGTCCCACCTGCCCGTCGTTTGCGACCATAACGGCCCCTCCACACTTACAGAGTTGCCCTGCGCTAATGACTAAAGTTTTCAGTGTTGCCAACTTAATACATGCGGAATTACCCCGACAGTAATAGAACAACGGCTTATGTGGGTGGAGATTGATTTAAGTAATGTGGTTGACGATGGAGTTCTAAATTTAAATTTAAATGAAATCGTTCATTTTGTCATTTTTACCCCTTGTTTCACCATCTATTGATTAAATTTATTTGACGGATAAATGTGATGCTGTCTCTGTTTCTTTTGTTCGAATAGACAGAGACGGCATCACGTTTATCCATCAAATAAAATTAATGAATGGGTGGTGTAACAACCCTTTAAAACTTGCAAGTCAAATTTCGCCTACCTACCTACTTTTTAATCAAGTTAAAAAAAGAGGTTATAAATTCCATTTTTTATTGTTATTTTTAGTTATTGGATTGACCTGAAAGATATGGAATTAAAGTTTATAATGAACATGTAAATACAACCAACTAACGTTTGTATTAAAAAAATAATTTCTCACAAAAACTCAATACATTTACTTTTGGATACCACCGCTTTAGGAAAGTAACTTATTTGCTGTACCTAACGTAAAACATTAATCCATGAGATTACAAATGGAAAAAAAATAAACTTTAGGTACCTACTTTCGCTTTTGTCTCTCCTATTGATCCGATCTGTAATGTAGTTTTTTCTGTGCGCCATTTTGTAGAGACATCTATGTTTGTGTATTTTGGTATGAAACAAGCTCTCTCTACTCCAACCACCGTTTAGAAACTTCCATAAAAACTGTTTCAACACAATATACACTTTACTGTCAGGAGTCATTGGCACTAGTGGTTGCTTTGCTAAAGCGACCGGGTGCCAAAAAAAGTTTAACTTTATGTGGAAATGCCTAAAGCTTTATTACTTATGTATGTATGTATGTAAACTCTTTGTTGTACAAAAGAAAATGAACAAAATACAATACTTATATGGAAAACATTATTATGTGGCATCCTATTTTGTAAAGGGTTTACGTGAAAATGAATTGATTAATTCCATTACTTTGCCATCTTCCGAAAAAAATGTGCCGTATTTATAACATATCAGAAGCCTGATACATTGGAAACATAAGAGTGAACAGCGCGGTTACTTGATTAAAAACTGCTACATTCAAATTTTGAATTATTCAGACTTAATTTTATTCAAATAAAATAATCTTTTCACATACTAATAATGATTCATAATCATTCAATGATTTTACTTAATAAAAAATAACGTCCAACACAAATATGTTCACAGGTCAGGCCCAGCTACAGACACAGATATGCTTTGATTTGTAAAATAAAAAAAAATAGTAAAATATCGTATTATTATAACATCTGTAACTGGCGTCACTGAAAATCAGCGTCACGAAAGCCCAGATCTTTTCGTAACACAAAGCTGAACGTTTATATTGGCTTGTCGGTATATATTTTTAACCAGTGTTTCTGTATATGTATCTGTTTCTAATAGCTAATAAACCATAGCTATTCTTATTCTTATTAATTATTTGTATTTAATTTAGGTAAATAATTCTTTTTAATTAATTAAGTTCAATACTAACAATAATATGATCTAAGTTGGTCAAAAGTAATCATTTTTAGGGTTCCGGAGCCAAAATGGCAAAAACGGAACCCTTATAGTTTCGCCATGTCTTTCTGTCTGTCTGTCTGTCCTTCCGTCCGCGGCTTTGCTCAGGGACTATCAATGCTAGAAAGCTGTAATTTTGCACGAATATGTATGTAAACTATGCCGACAAAATGGTACAATAAAAATATCAAAAAAAAATTTTTTTTAGTATACCTCCCATAGACGTAAAGTGGGGGTGTTTTTTTTTTCTCATCCAACCTTGTAGTGTGTGGTATCGTTGAATAGGTCTTTTAAAATCATTAGGGTTTGCAAAAACGATTTTTAGATTTAGTGATTTGTTTGCAAAATATTCAACTTTAAAGTGCACATTTTCATTAAAATCGAGCGTCCCCTCCCCCTCTAAAATCTGAACTAGTGGGTGGAAAATTTTGAAAAAAATCAGAATGGTAGTCATCATGTCAGCCGAAAGACGTCCACTGCTGGACATAGGCCTCCCCCAAGGCTCTCCACTCAGACCGGTCTTGTAATAAATAAATAATACATAAAATACGAAATCCTTTAAAAATATTGCTTAATTTTTTCGTAATGGCTACGGAACCCTATTTTGGGCGTGTCCGAAACGCTCTTGGCCGGTTCACGACGAGGCGAACATTTCGGGCGTTTTTCCTCTAACTCACTAAGCCGTTCTACTTCACGAAGGAAGTCATCTCATCAAAGAGGCTGTATAAATGAGATCACTTCCTAGCAAATTCTGTATTCCACCCTCCGCCTCCACCACGCATCAATTTGTTGCCAGAAAATTGATGAAATAAAAATGTCCCCGATATTTCTACCGATCGTTTCTTCCCCGTTTTCCTGGTGTCGAGCTTGTTCCTTTTTTTAATTAAGCCATTATTAAATGGCGTCGACTGGGACTTAGTTTTGCGCCACTGGATTTTAATATCTAATGTCCGATTTACATTCTCCCAGTAGGTACTTCTTATTTATTTTCCATAAATTTCGTAATAAAAATAAAATATGATAAAAATAATCAACTTTGAATAATTTAGAACCTTGATTTAAATGCTAAAAATCACCGTAAGTAAGCTTGCTTTCACGTGTAAAAACCGCATCGAAATTGGTCCATCCGTTTGAGAGCTACAGTGCCACAAACTACGAACACAAACTAATAACACCCCTCTTATTGATGGAAGTTAAAAAGTAAGACAAGACAAGTGTGCATGTGCCACTTGATGTGCGTCTCTCTCTCTCTCTCTCTCTCTCTCTCTCTCTCTCTCTCCTCTCTCTCTCTCTCTCTGTCTCTCTTCTTGTATGTGTCTGTGTGTGTGTGTGTGTGTGTGTGTGTGTGTTGTGTGTGTGTTGTGTGTGTGGGTGTGTGTGTTGTTGTAAACTTAACTTTTATACTTGTACTATGTTCTTTCTTTATTTAGTTAAGAACACATAAACTTATGTTTTTTATATGGAATAAATAATTTTTAATATGTATCCATGTGAATTAGTTGGCAACTAAAATCTTCAAATTGATTTTCAGAAACCTTGAATGATGTAAATTGTCTATACTATGTCAATCTGACAATAACGAACACAACAAAAAATAATTATCTAATTCGGTGCCATCATTCGGAAGTTATGCGCGTACGACATTTCGGAAATCCATTTTAATATATATAGAAAATTTACATCAATTTAAAAAACTTTTTCAAAGCCTTTTGGATATGAAAAAGATACTGGGATATTGTTTAACGCATTCACTGCCACCTGACTTGACTTGACTGACCTCAGGTGCCACCGACGCACGTGTGCGTTCAAAATGTATGAGTAATTTTGACAGCGGCACTGGGGGAAGTTCCAAAAACGCATATATGCGTCGGTGGCAGTGAATGAGTTAATGAAGACTTCATATTATTTATAGTAAATGGCTCAACCAAATTAAACCGAGATAGTAGTTACTTTTATTGTCAACACATTCACTCTTCACAATAAAGATAAATTTAAGAAACTAAAACATAAATACGAACAATTTACGCTATTAACTGTAGCAATCGACTCGATTGAACAAGTTCTTCAAAGCTGCTTGATTGGAATTGCGCAATATCTGCATTTTTTTCTTCAACAATTCGGTTTTTAACAATCGACGATGTGTACAGGAGTAATTACAAGTTCCTCCATCTGTCTCTTTATGTTCTTCTTCAGTTTTCTCCACCATTATTTAGGTTTTCTCTGCTTAATTCACCATTATCATCTCAACTGTTGTACCTCCACCATTATCCGGGTATCATTGTAATCTCGTACTACTACGACAGAAGTTTCTCCGCGTTGTCCGGTTCTCTTAATGGTTTGGTGCAAGTGTTGTAGTGGTGGATGTTAACGCAGCTCTTGCCTCATTCAATTCGTCAGTCAGTCTGCCTTTCTTGATAATGTGGATACAAATAGACAGAACGATAGTAAACTAAGAAAAACTATTAATTTGTTATTTAACATCCATCCGAGAATTTTGTGAAAAGCGTCAATATGGCTTGGTTTTAAGCCAAAATAAATATATAGTGATTTTTAATCGGTGGCCAGGAATAATATCGACGATTTGTGCGATCATACTGAATAACTTTTGCCAAGGGCCCAATACGAATCAGCTATTCCTCTGCAGCGGGGATTCAGACAAGGAGATGTGATCTATCCGAAACTGTTCACCGCTGCATTGGAGGATACTTTTAAGGTTCTTGACTGGAAAGGACGAGGCATCAACATTAATGGCGAGTACTTCACTCACCTTCGATTCGCCGACGATATTGTAGTCATGGCTGAGACCATGGAGGACCTCAGTATGCTCGCTAACCTCAGCAGAGTTCATTTATTTATTTAATGAAATTGCACAGTACATACATTTTACAGTTAGTACAACCCAGTAAGGGTGTTGCAGTAATATCTAACTGAGTTGGCCTGAAAATGAACATGGACAAGACGAAAGTCATGTCTAATGTTCATGTTAATTCGATATTGCGTTTTTATAATAACGGGAACCAAAAGAATTATCGACAACTTTTGGGAGCTTCATTCGTTATTGAGATTATAAATGTCTGTTTATTTATTTTGTAAAAGTAACTTTGTCGCATGATTCTTTTTAACGTAACGAATGTTTGCTTAGGTTCATACAAATTTTGATGTGTCGCTTGATTCTACCCCTTATAATAAGGCAGTAGAAATCATTTTTGTAACGGAAAATAGTCGAGTACATAGTTTCTCATGCTTAGAATCGACCTGCATTCATAACTTTTTTTCTTCGATTTTGTCGCTTAGGTCGTTATTGCATAACGCAGTCCAATTTAAGAAACTAAAACATAAATACGAACAATTTACGCTATTAACTGTAGCAATCGACTCGATTGAACAAGTTCTTCCAAGCTGCTTGATTGGAATTGCGCAATATCTGCATTTATACTTTCTTCAACAACTTCGGTTTTAACAATCGACGATGGCTGAACAGGAGTTTCTTGGTTTGTTCCTCCATCTGTCTCTTTATTTTCTTCTTCAGTCTCTCCACCATTATCCGGGGTCTTCTCTGTTGTACTTCCACCATTATCCGGGATCTCAACTGTTGTACCTCCACCATTATCCGGGGTATCATCTGTTGTCTCTCCACTACTGCCCGGGGTTTCTTCAGGAGTTTCTCCGCCGTTGTCCGGGTTCTCTTCTGGTGCTGGTGCAAGTGTTGTAGTGGTGGATGTTAACGCAGCTCTTGCCTCATTCAATTCGTCAGTTAGTCTGCCTTTCTGGCCTGATAAAGCCAATGTGGATACAAAGAGACAGAACGATAGTAAACTAAGAAAAACTATTAATTTGTTATTTAACATCCATCCGAGAATCCTCTCGGTGTAATAGCGACAATTCATTTTGATTTTTTGATTTATTCAACTGAAAATAGCACTTGTCTAGTCGAGCGGAGTTCACGTTATAATATCGACTGATTTGTGCGTTATCGGATATTGGTTTTAATCTATCGGCCGATATCGACACCTCCTAAGTATACTAGTACAAGTGCATAATCATAAATTTACAGAGAGCTGTTCAAAGGTTCCAAAACCTGTAACTTTCTCATTTGATGATATAACTTTTCAAAATTTTGCATTGGTTCCAAAGAAAATATTTGCTTTCTACCTGTATTCATGGAATTTTGAAATTTCTTATAGTTTTTGAGAAAATTGCAGATACACTACTATACGCGTATTTTACATCTTGTAGTTGTGCGGTATACTGAGCTAACTACCACTTGCTCCAGTATACGGCGTAATGCGTAGATTACTGATCTAACGATATTTTTATATTGTATATGAATTTTTAGATGAAATACTTATATGGCTTGCAATGAACAAAAAACAGATGCTCTTTTACCTTCATCTATTGATTTATAAACGTTTTTATCACTTGCATCAATATACGCTAACATTAGCATGCCACTTGTACCAATATACCGCTAGTAATGTTTTAAACGTGCTATACAAAATACAGAAATATACCTTTATAAAAAACCTCACTTGAAATATAAATGGTTTTATTAAGAAAAGTAATTGTATTAAGTGCTTTAAATTAATGGAAGCACATTCAATGGATTCGTATTCCTGTTCAAATGTGTACTCGTATTTTATTGTGAAAGGTCCTCATGTGATACATATATTGCATCGCACCCATTTGTATCCACATAACGGTTTAGCTTTTTGTGCCTCTTCAGGTTCCGTACCCAAAGGGTATAAACGGAAACCCTACTACTTTATACTACTTCGCTGTCCATCCGTCTGTCACCAGGCTGTATCTCATGAACCATGATAGTTAGACAGTTGAAATTTTCACAGATTATGTATAACTGTAGTCGATATATATATATATATATATATATATATATATATATATGGATATCCATATATATATATTATATATATATATATCAGAATAAATGGATCAGAATAAATATTTAAGGGGCCCCATACAAGAAATGTATTTTTTTTGCAATTTTTTTGCTAATCCTAATGAAGTAGTATAGATGGTATGGAACCCTTCGTGCGCGAGTCTGATTGGCCCTTTGCTTAAGACAAGCTTTGACATGAAATATTGAGTCAAAGTCAAAATATCTTTATTCAATTTAGATTGTAACAAGCACTTATGAATGTCAAAAAATTTACCACCGTTCGTAAAAACCTCTGTTGAGAAGAGTCTGGCAATAAACCTAGGTATATTTTGTAAACAGATTTACAGTCATATTTTAGTGATATCTATACATCACAAGTATTTAACACAACTACATATTTAAAACAGTTCTCAATTCACTATTTGGAGTAAGCACTCGCCAATGCGGATCGGAATTATTTCCAAATTTCCCTATCCATGATATAATCATTAATTTTAATACGCCTTATATATTAATGTCTTTCGACAATAGATTAAAATTTTGTGTCTGTTTTTGAGTCTTGGAAACTTCTATAACTTCAAACAGTTTACCCGTTTTCGCCATATACATAGCCAGGTACCATTTCTTAGGTGTGTATAAAAAAATTGTATAGGGTGTTATTAAAAACCTGTACTATACTTTAAACCACATTAGGGCTACTAATTACTAATATGATCCAAGTAGAAAAATACTGTGATTCGAAAAAAAAAAGTTTTGTATGGAAGTGGAGTCGCAAGAAGACTTTCTAATTTCGATGTTTTCCCACTTATATCGTATTAGTAATCAGTAGCCCTAATATGGGTTACAGTATAGTACAGGATTTTTTTTATCAACCTGTAGGTATATTGAAATTTACTGTTCTCATTTTAATTAAAGCATGCATGCCTTCGCCTTCTTTTTGGGATGCTCAACTACCAAAATGCAATGTAATACTGCAATGTTATATTTCTAGCACGAGTACATGTAGGTATAGCCGAGGAAACTGAATCACGTACTGGTACTGGGGTGGAACCGTTGTACTACCAATGTTATGTTGACATCCCATACATTTGCCAAAGAAATCATAGCGAAATAGATCACGAAAAGGTTTCACATTGGATTAGTTTCCATGCTGTCTATGAGAAATACGGCTATTGTGGTCTTGCCAAACCAAACATGTTTTTTTTTTATATACTATCAAATTATGTGCTCGTAGAACAGTTTAAACGGTCCGCACGCAGCGACGGCTAGCGCGTACACTGAGGCAACTGCCAGTTACACTCGACTTCCCCGCCCCGCGACAATATCGGTGCCGCGTATAGTGGTGCATGTCGGTTGCCTCAATATACGTTGTACCGATTAGCAAAACGGTGTTAGATGCATTCATATACGTCACTTTATTTCCAAAACTAATAGGAATATCCGTCCAAATTTTTTGTGGTAGGTAAATAAGGAAATATTAATCACAAAAATGCAAAAAACTAAAAATCAGAAATTTGTCACTTGTACCAGTATACGTAGGAGTATCGATATCGGCTTATCTTCTGTTTATCTCTAATCTAGTTAAACGAAAAAAGAACTTATATGCAGAGTGGCTCAGTTTTTATTACAGTGTGACGTGATTCGATGTTGTTGTCAGCAGGTGACTGTATGTATCATTATTAATATTGTTTTTGAAATTGTACGGCTTTGTAAAATATTCTCTACAAATAATAAGTATTAAGGTTTACAGATCTACGAGTAAGATTAAGACGTAGACTATTATCAACAAGTGGCAATCGTTAAGAATATTAGAAATACGAGAGATTTAAGCAATGATCTACAGAATTGCAACATATTTTGACAGCTTATGAACATTAATTACTTTGCTATCAATCTAAACATTACGTAATAAAATGTAATTAAATGCGTCATTACAAATACGCTGACACCAAAAACAATATATGAGTGATACGCATATCGGCGATCTTAATTAAAAACTTCTATATTTTAATTATGAATTTTAGTTTATTTTTTTGTTGCTGTTATGTACAGAAAATTGTTCCGAGTTTGGAGTTCACCAACAAAATGGGCTTATTACCTGGTTAAAGTCGCAGGTTCACGGTGGATGCAGGCCGCTTCCAACCGAAGCAAATGGAGGTTTATGTTCAACAGTGGACGTTCTACGGCTGATTATTATGATAACTTAAAGTAGAATGATGTAGCTGACTTAAAATGACTGATGTTAAGCACAGTAGTATCCAGTAATGGACAGCAAGGATTCAATGCCTCATAGCTCACCAATCATGAACTTTACCAGCTATGATCATCAGTTATCTGCACATAAGTGTTATTAGTTTTAGAAAAAGTAGCGTCCGTTTCTTAATATTGGGTTAGCGGAAAAAATATTCCATTAATTGGTTCCTGCCCATGACTGGTGCCTTCACCCTAACACGGATTTTAATTAGTCTATACCTTACTGATTAACGCTTTCGAGGTTATTTTTAGCATGATACCTAACGAACGTAATGTTCTTGTGATATTATTATTATTATGTTGCGCTACAAAAAAAATAGGTAAAACAAAAACTGAGCCAAACGGCAGCCCTCGCGCACTGAGTGTTCACTGAATCTTTTAAAGCGTATTTCGTACTACTTCTACGAAAAATATTTTTTTTGAGATCGGTCAGCCTCGGATTATCAGGCTATCGGATTGATTATTTCAACTACCTTATAGGTGTTCTTTTCCACGGCTTTTTGTGTACGCATGTCTTTGTGTGAACATAAAAAAAAGTTATTTTTAAAGGACTATCATCATTATCATCATGTCAGCCAAAAGTCGTTCACTGCCAGCAGTCCAGACATAGGCCTATAAGACTAAATGACTATTGGTAATAGTTTGTTAACATCCTAGAACTTGGCCAGGAGACCACCAACCCTGGTGGTGCTGACTTCTTAGATGACGAAGATATCATTTTCATAGCTGATACAAGCTTTGAGGATGATGAGAAAGAAGTTGAGGAAGCGAACGACGGGGACGACGGGGACGGGGATGACGAAAGCGATGAAGTAGACTTCTATCACTTTAATATTGATTCGTTCTTTTCTAGTGAAAATCTGTACGAGCGGAGATGTCATAATAGAGAGGTTTATGTAAATATATATGATACGCCTGGGGACCGGAGTCTGGAGACTATAAAAGCTCTTAATTTTTAATTAGTTTTAATTTGATTCCGTTACGCGTCTTTAAGATACAGATGAGAGTACATGATATATGTATACGGACGGATGTAGACGGACAGTGAAATGATCCTTTAAGAGTACTTTTTTATTTAGGGCTGTGGAACACTATAAATAACAAAATGTCTACTTTAATTTGTAGACAGAAATCCAATACCTTTGACAACTTCTAGACATTGTCTATTAGTTTACTAATTAAACAATATCTTGTAAATATTATACAAAAGGCAAACATATTGCTTGAAGCTTGTAGTACATACCTGCCAACTTTTGTGTGGACGTGGATGGGCATTTACCTAGTTAGGAACCGTCAACGAAGTCAGAAATAGTGCAAGCCGTAATGTAACCCACATACATAACACATTATAAATAAATAACATCCGGAAATGACAGTCCACTGTCTAAAAAACGATTATTCGTTTACGTAATTAATTCTTTGGCAATGAAATCAATGCACCTTTTGAAAGGGAACCCGATTTATCTGTTTTACTGAGTGGTTCGATGCCAAAATATGATAACCATAATCAGTCTGACTCAACATTTACTCATATAAATCGACACAAAGGACTATTCGTTGACATAACTGATAAACCCACTTGAGATTATCTTTGCGTAGATGAATGAGACAAGAATAAAAATATCGGGTTTTGTCAATATATTTGTTGGCTCCGTAACTTCTACCGTCTTAGAAATGAAGATATACGTTGAAGAACAATGGTCATCGACATAGCCAAGCAAATTAGCTCGTTGAAGTGGCAATGGGCAGGCCATGTACGGAAAAATGGATGGCCGTTTGGGCTGAAAAGTTCTCGAATGGAGACCGCGGATCGGCAAGCGCAGCGCAGAACGTCGACCAACGAGATGGACGGATGACCTGGTTAAAGCCGCGGTTTCACGGATGGATGATGCAGGCCACTTCCAATATATTATGCAACTGGAAGTTTATGGTCCAGGCCTACGTCCAACAGTAGACTACGACTGATAATATGACGATTATGAAAAAATATATAGATATAGATTATACAGCTGTAATAGAAGAAATTAGACATTATTCATTACGAGCTCTACATTTTTAGATAAAAAACTATATAAAAAATAAAGAAAATAGACATAATTTCCGTATACCCTTTAAATGTTTCTTATTTCTTACAGAAACATACCACAATCGCAATAGAATTAACATTCCATTGGACTCAATCTGAATTCTATTCCGTTTAAGAGGTATTCTGGCAAATTCCGCAAGGTTGCCGCACCATTATCTTATCCGAGACGCCCATCCCTTACAGCGGGCCGCGACAGTTCCACATTTGTCACCCCTGGAACCAAGGGTAGGTATGTGAAAAATTTGGTCACACTGGATTAGGTCAGGCTTAGTTTCGAATAAGTCGCAAATAAGGGAAACAGTTTCGTTGTCGTTTGGTTTTATTATAATTTACAAGCAAGTATGGCGGTACTGGCGTGTGACGTCACATGCCAGTATGTCTTTCTCTGTCTAATCTTGAATTTCAAACCTTTATATCTTTGTTATTTGTAAAGGTAGCTTAAAAATTGATTTTCTATTCGATAACAGGCATTGTTTAGTTTAAATTTATAAAACATATACAAATAGTCAAATACCGTATTAAATAATCCTAAAACGCTTATCACGGTCAATATAACGCTCCAAAAATTAAAACTAAATCCCTAAAAACCCGACGAAATTCACTCAGAAACTTCCCAAATATCTTAAATAAGAAAAATAAAAGCTAATTTTCCATTGGACGGTGTTTCCCCGGGGAAATTATTGCGATACAGTACACGCCTGACACCTGGCAGGATCTGACGTGACTATGAGATGTTTGATGGAATGATGCTTGAGTTTAATGATGATTACTTTTGAACCCTTTCGAAATGTACACACAGCTCGCGGGATGGGGCAGCTTTAATTCTACTAATTAGTACCTGCGTGTGTGCATGTTTGTCACTCCTTCACGCTAAAACGACTGGACAGATTTGGATGAAATTTGGTATGTAGATAGCTAGACATCTAAAATAACTCAATGGCTACTCTTAATCTGCTTCAAGAGCTAGCAGACTGGATTATTTGACAATACTTTCAACTTGATACCTCCACGCATTCTTGAGAAAAAGAGTTTTGATAGACGGACAACAAACTTATCGTGTTAGGGTTCCGTTTTGAGATACGGAATCCTAAATGGAACCCTTTTCTTGGTGTTGTGTCTTATATGTATTTTAGATCAACTTTTTGTATTTTTTTAAGTTATGTTTGCTTACTTTACAAGAATCCAACGTGGATGAATTCAAAACACTTGTTCCAACTTGCCAAAAAAAGGGTCGTAATTTAAGAAATAAATGAATATACATCATAACGCTCAAAAAATTACCTAAAATCATGCTACAAACACAGCTGCAATACACACACATGTATAATGAGTAGGTACACGATTTATTTACTGTTTGTTCCAGTCATAGATTTTGCCGCTACTGTACGGAATCCTCGGTGCGCGTGTCCAACTCGCACTTGGTCTATTTTCCTAATCTGTATGCTTAAAAAAATATTATAAAAAAGGTTTCTCAAACTACAAGTCTTTGTGTCCCAAAATTCGTCCAATATCCGATACGCAAATACAGCTTTGATTTAAAATTAGCTGTAAAACAGACATTTTGATGTTCCGCGTCGAACGATACTATCAGGGTTGAGGTTTATTACCTTTTTCTAACGAATAAAATTTATACAGCTGTCAGATTATTGAAGCTTTTGATCTCGCATATTCGCGTTACGAGTATATACGAGTTTGGGGATTATTAGCGAAAACAAACTTCAAAGGCGTAAATTATAGCCTACTTTTATAAATATGTAAAAGTTTGTATAATTTTATTACTAGGTCGCGCTAAAAAGCCAAGATGTTCGAAAATCTAAATTTAAGAGGTTTTTTCTTTTACATGGGTATCAAATTCTGTGCCAATTTTTAACTCTCTAGTAATTGTGAAAGTACTAGTTCACTTTTGATGATTATTATTAATTCAGTCAATCAGTCAGTCAGTATCAAATTTGCGTAACTTTGCAACTATGTAATTTCTAAACAAATGAAGATAATAATCTTTACAAATTTGAGGCTTCTTATAAGTAAGTACCTTTAGGTTATCAACATAATAAAATGATGCAAGACATAGGCGGGAAATGGAGGCAAAATGATTTAAGAAAAATTGATAAGTCCAATAGTTTGTGTTGTGTAAAAATGCGTGTGTAAAAATCAGTCCTCCGATTCAAAGGATATATTTTAATTTAATGTTATTAATTTTATTTTTTAGTTCAGATGATCTCTAGTGGAGAATAAATTTTATTTCAATTATTGACATTTTAAACTATAATAAATTTCATTTTATCTTTACTTTATTTTAGTTACGAGTAATCTTATTTTAATTATTGTTTTTTATTTCATTATTTGACATTCTTAGCATTTTTTATTGTGTTCTTATCTTACTTGTATAAACTTTGACGACTTCAATATAAATCCTAGTAACTTGACATTGAATGAATAAATAATCTAAAGTACTTAACTAAACGCAACAAATTATTAATCAAAGAATATTACACTTAAAAAACTTGAAATCCAGTTTATTCAATCAAGTAAAGACGGCGTCTCTCACAAAAACAAATGCAAGCCTAATAACAAAGTAATTTCGTCTGGATATCTGTTGATTCAGATCGGTTCTGCTTCAGTTTAATAGATTAAATTGTATCCACTGCTATCTTAATTTGACAGGCGACGCGCTTAACGGAGTTAGACTTCAGTTAGAGCTTAAGACAAAGTTAATATGAGAATTGAAGGTTGTTTAAATCGGGGAAAGAGGGTGTTGAATTGTTAGCTTTTTATTTTGGGTGAGTTTGTTTAAAAAGGATTTTGTTCAAGGATTTTTTTTTATGGCAGCTCTTTATTATTTCATTATCAAAAGGCTTATAATATAGTACTTTTACAGTTTGCAGGTGGTAGGACCTTGTGCAAGGTCCGCCCGGATTGCTACCACCATCTTGCTCGCTAATGCTGTCGTGAAGCAGCAGTGCTTGCACTGTTATATTTCGGCGAGGAAAGTACGTAAGACAGCCGGTGAAATTACTGGCACGTGAGGTATCCCATCTTAGGCCTCTAGGTTGGCAACGCATCTGCAATACCACTGGTGTTGCAGATGTTAATGGGTGGTGGTGATCTCTTACCATCAGGACACCCACTTGCTCGTTTTCTATCCAGTCGAATAAAAAAAAATTGCCAATTTTAAAGGTCAAATTGACCGCGAGAAGACACCTATAATCTAGTTACGTATTTATATAGTTTGACTTCATTGTTAATTACGAGTACAAATAAGTAACTATATCATCGGGATTAGTAATTAATTCACTTTAAAAGTGAATTCTTATTTAATTCCTGAACAGATATTGCTAATGATATTTATATTATTATTTCTATTGGTATAATGTCTACGGGATTTGCTGGAAAGTATATTTTTATTTGTAAAGATAAAGGAAAAACGTGTTTTCTTTAAATCAGGCCATAATTGTTGAACTTAATTGTGAATATACATAAACCATTAAGACGGGAAAAGGACCTCGTCCTGTTTTTACTCTATATAGAATATATTTTTGCCTGACACATTGCTATTATGGTCAAAGTCAAAGTCAAAGTAAAAGTCAAAATATCTTTATTCAATTTAGGCTATAACAAGCACTACATTCATCATTCATGAGACGGTGTAATGGATAGAGACCTATCTATCCATTACACCGTCTCATATAATGACCATAATAGCAATGTGTCAGGCAAAAATATATTCTTTGTATTGAAAACTATGTGTCTATGCCCACTAGCACGTTTCCTAACCTACCGTCACCGTCGCGTGTTTTTATGCGCTTGAAATTCCGTTTCTGGCACGTTCCTGTTACGGTCATGGTTTAATGCGGTGTAAATAATCCGGTTAAGAACCTTTTAATTAAGCAAGGTTTTGTTTATTGTTACCATGTTGTATCTACGCAATAAAGATTAACTTTGATATATATTTTTTAATTAAATAATGTGCAACGCAGTTGTTTTTTCTCTTATTTGTTTTCAATCTGTGCATGTTATTGTTTGGTATAAAATGTAGTTAAAACTAATAACTATGCTGTTAACACAATCCAGTTTATTAACAATATTGTTTTAAACTAAAACTCGTTCAATTAATAACTAACAATCTCAATACTGTTCAAAAACATGTACATAAATACATTAATTTGCAATGTACAAAAACATGGTCATCAATTAAAACTTTACTACAAAAATGTGTCTAAAACAAAAAATATAATCGACATACAGAACTTTTTGGTGGATAAAAAACAATCAGTAGTGGACGAAAAATATAGGTATTTTAACACTTGAACGATTATTTTAGGTCCCGCGGAGCTGCGTAAAACAAAGACAGCGCTTAAAAGATCATTCAGGTGTCTGTCTGTCGTAGTATTTTTGATTAAAATCTGTAGAACCAAACAAAATAAATTCCGGATCAATTAGACGTGCTTATGACTTAATTTGACCCATACATAAAAGTCATAAGAGTTTCTTAGTTATTAAGAAAATAGACGAAGTTATATTTAAAAAAAAACACATTAATTAAATAGCTCATAAAAAATTTAGCTCATAAAATTACAAAATTAAATGAAAAAATAAATACATTCGGATTCCTCGTCACGCGAGTTCGTTTAGTAAATAGTTTTTTTTTCTTTTTTAAGTGAATGCAACTTTGAAATATTTATACCCTACGTTACAAAAAAAAAATCAAACCGACTGTAAAAAGTTACGCATGTTCTAAAAAGTCGTCGTTCTAAAAGCACGTTTTGTTTCAAAACCTCCGCTTTTATTTCATCGGTCGAGAAGACTGGCTGGAAATTGGGGCTTCTATATTTGATTTTATAGATCCAATTTTAACAAACTAATATTTTCTGGTTTATAACGGTTCTGTGCGCGCGCATCCAAAAGCCCCGTGTTTGTTTGAAGACATAAGCCTGGCGTGTATTCTGAGATGTACGATACTTTGGAGTATTACCACAGACGCCGAAAGAGAGGTGATATAAGTTTGGCGCCAATTTCTATCTGCCTATCTGTCTGCCTTATCTGCCTATCTCTCTGTCTGTCTGTCTGTCCCTCTATCTGCCCGTATGTCTGTTCGTCTATCTATCTGTTGTCTGTCCGTCTGTCTGTCTGTCTGTTCCATCGTACCTCTCAAACGGATGATGAACCGATTTCAATGCAGTTTTTACTATCGATATAGAATCGGTTTAGTCATCTTTGAGATTGAACTTTGAAATGACAATTTCGGGGGTTTTTCAACATTTATAAGTTGGTTAGATTACCTCAGTCTAGGTTAGTTAACAGCACTGTAACAAGCCTAGTGGTTTGAGTTACGGCCTCTCAAGCAGGGGATCGTGGGTTCGAGCCCGGGCTTGCATCTTCATGAGTTTTCCGGAATTCATTTGCGAAATTACATCTGAGATTTACCACGAGCTTTAACGGAGAGGCAAACATCGTAAAGAAACCTGCATAACCTGCGAAGCAATTCAATGGTTTGTGTGAAGTTCCCAATCCGCGCTGGTCCCGCGTGGGATCTACGGCCCAAGCCCTCACATTTTGAGAGGATACCGGTTCCTATATAGGCTGGGATGACGACAATGATTTGAAATTACCATGAGCTTTACGACGAAAGATAAATTAAACACGAATCGCCACGATCACAAAATGACTTCGACGCTTCGGCTTAGATTTATCGATTGCCTTAAGAATAGCTCCCGTCGCTATCTCTTCAGACCGCGCGCTTGTTGGCGCAAACACTTAATTACTTGTGGCTCAGGCGAGCAATATCCCTTAATTGAGCTGAAAAAATCACACGGTTTAGAATAGGACGCCGACTGCAATTTTAGGTTCAGAAGTATTGGTGTTTTTTAAAGTATTTTCGCAGTAAAGTGAAAGTTGGGAAAACTAACATTTACCTATATTTATTTAATTAGCAATTTAAATTTATAAATTGAAGAAATAATAAAATTTCAAAAATTCAAATGTGTTTTTCATTTCATTGCATCAAACACCGCTGCAGCATTTCATATTTTTATATTAGTCATTGGTATTTCGGGATTTTAAATCGATCCTGCGGGAATTTTTGAATAAATATTATGAGTGATTTTCCGGATTCAGCTACGATTAAGTACATGTATACTAATTGCATTCCTATCTACCCTGTCAGTTTCACTAAACTTTATTCCCCTAAATATCAATGACTAACTAAAGACTACCTCATCCCATCCCAGCCTATATACGTCCCACTGATGGGCACAGGCCTCCTCTCAGAACAAGAGGGCTTGGGCCGTAGTTCCCACGCGGGCCCAGAACCCCAGAAAGACTACCTACCTTCTTGAAAAGAGAACAGAAAAAGTATCAAACACTCGCAAAAAAAACTTTCACATTTGTAATAACCAAATCGATAAAGGAATTCGCCCATTATTTAAAAGAAAATCAACATATTAAATGATATTGTAACTAACAACTCACGTCTTAAAACGAGTTTAGTTTCGTTACAATATCATTTAATATGAGTGAGTCTCACGATAGTTTCATGTTCAGAAAGTTGTACTAAAAATATACTTGTTATTCATCAAAATAACTTGTACACAATTGTAATGCACTTATTCCAGATTTCAAATAGCTACACTCCCCTTCACAATCGTCTAATGCGGCATAATTTTTTTTTTACGAAAATTTACGATCCAATCTCCTCCTTCGCTATGGTACAGTGAATTTGTCTTTCATGTTTATGGTAATTTTATTAAAAGGTTTGAGAGATGAATAATAAAAAATTGACAAAAAAAATTGCCAGCGATGAGCCTAATTTGAAATGACAGGTTCTCGATATCGTATTGCAATCATCTTTTAGGATATCCGTATTGGGTGAGGTCGATATTGGCTTTTAATGCTGGAACGGTAAAAGATTGAGATTGAATATACTATACGACGTAGTAAGGGCTTAAAGATTTAACCAGAATTTTATCGTAATTGACTTAGCTTTCCCACAAATCCCCTAAATTGGGTCCTAGAGCGGGAGTTAAAGATGTTTGTTTTCGGTAATATATCTATTTTTGTCTCTTTTGGATTCCGTATTTATGTCTAGGTATGTGTGCGTAGCTTTCACAGTAAGTTCCAAATAAATACATGTTTATGTTTTTTTTACAAATAATACTTTAAATATCCGGGGCTTATAATTATGTTTGGATATAAGATTTGTAGAATATTAGTACCATTTAATAAAGGTCAGGAGCAGGATACAAATATTAGCCTGTAAAGCCAGATAAACTTTAACCAAATCTAAAAATAATAAAATTTTAAGTTCCTTTGAAACAAATATAAAGGAAGGACACATTTATTTACGTTTTCAAAAGTATCACAACACAACCGTAAACATATTCTTAGGGCTTGTTTCACTACCTGTCGACTAACTTTAAGTGTCAGATAAAAGTAATGCCATCTTTTTTTATTCGGACAAAACAGACAGAGACGGCATCACTGATACCCGTCACTTAAAGTCAGTGGACAAGTGGTAAAACAGGCTCTTAGACTTCATAAGTAGAATAATACCTGTATAAGTTGAGTAATATAATCCAAGGTATTAAGGTAATAAGTAAAGTAATTGATTGGTGATGTATTTAATTTAAACAATGATATTTTTTTTCATTTAGCTTGTACATGTATCCCACTCCCGGGCAAAGGCCTCCCCATTTTTTTTTCAGGAGTAGATGGAACGATTTGGACCATTTCCAATCAGACTGACAAGAGTTGGCCAAAAAAGTTGAGACGAGTAGAATGTTATTATTTTAAGTATCAAGAATTACAAACATACTCTGTATTTTGGAAGTCCGAGACAGAAAATTGGTCATGTACTGAGAAAAAACAAAAAAACATCGGAAATTTTTCGGATATCGACACAAGTGGCACTTGAAACGAGTGATGTGTGAAGGAGATAGAAGAGGGGACGAGTGGCTCCGGCTACGATCATATCCACCGTTGGCATGCCAATAATAAAATTATGGAGTATTTTTAAAATAAGACCGCATAAGAGTGTTCTTCTATTAATGAGAAATGGAGTGAGATGTGCAAAATCATCAATGTGTCAAAATCAAAAATTTATTTCATAAATAGCTCTTCGTGGCTTTTTGCGAGTGTACAGCCGAGGAAACTGGATCTTATTTTATGATTGGTTTTTTGGAGTCTTTTTGTATTTTTTATTTCAACTCCAAATTTGTTACTTTTACGGGTATCCCGTGAAACCATATCGAAAATACAAACTGAGACATGGATGCACAGAAAAACCAGAAAAAGAGACCATTTTATTGCCAACATCCTATTGGATCTTATTTGCCAAGTAAATGTTTGCAAGTAGTTGCAATACAAATATCTGTCACAATAAATCTAAGTAAACTGTGGCGAAACCGGCTCTCAGATATTGTAGTACGAAAATTATCTCTACAAGACTAGTGTTCAGCGTGTTTTAATGTTTATTTTCAGATAGCGTAGGCAAAGAAATGCCATTTAAATTAGTAGGTACTTCTAGGCAAATAACGATAAAAAAATGATAGCCTTTCCTTAATACGATATCTCTTGCCGGAATAACGCTTAAAAACCCTTTTCAACATCATCGTTTGGAAATTATTTTAAACAATCCACTACTAAGAAACGGACGTCTCTCCCAGAGGGACATCCTGAGGCTCCAAACCAACCACAGTAAAGAGACCTCCAGTGTTACCTTTAACGTGGTGCTTCGTGTAAAAATTGGAGGCGAGTGGAAGGTCAAGTAAGGCTGGAGTCTGTATACATAACAATTGGCTCGTCCCCTTATCTAAAAGGATAATTTTTCACGTCACTACAACCACGGGGCGGTGTTAGTCACAACTCCTTCAAGGCTTTTTATGGGCCAAAACGAGGGAGGCGACAGTTCACAGGATTTAAAAACAGTAAGCAATAGAAACTAATATGCCTGTGGGTTGATTTTGAATTAAATGAAGGATAACTGAAACATGTATTTGCTGGATTATCAATCTGAAGATTAATTTACAACAGGAAAAAACCATCTTATTGGTACTATCGTAATGTTGGTGCGAAGGGAGTTTTTTTAAAATGATCATGATCAATTTAATTGCTCATGCTTAGATTGCATTTAATACGTATTTTTCATTTGAAAGTTGTTTAACATGCGACTAGAATAGCTAGGTATATCTATCCCACAAAAAAAATACTTATCAAAATCGGACTGCACCGTAAATAGATAAAACAGGAAAAAATTACAACTTGGCAACTTAAAAATATTTTCGCAAAAACGAAATGTAGCCGATGTTATTTTTCCATTGATTAGATAAAATAAAATTCACGTTTATTTTCTTGACTACTAGTTTTAAGTTCATAACTAGTGATAAAATCACTGATAACTACTTTGGGTATTTATCTATCTACTGACTTTTAATTTCTATTGTCTTAATCACCTAATTTATCCACGGACATAAATATGAAAATATATTCAAATGCTGTATAGTGCCAAAATGGCCAGATTTGGTATAAGTCGCAGCGCTTGGTATAATTGAAATCTGATCAGAGGGGCTACCGCAAAAATCGAAAATCAAAGTTTGTATCGTCCCGTCCCTCTCATTTTCGTATTAAATAATATACTCATTTAATATATTCATGTGCCCAGCAGTGGGACGTATATAGGCTGGATGATGATGATGATGAATATATTTATCTAATATATTCATTTCATTCATTCTCTTTTTATGCAATGAGCACTTCATGTAGCTGTGTGTGTTCATTCACTTCAACTCTTGTAGCACTATTTGTATTTTCACCGTTCTAATACTGTTTATCACTGTTTACTGTTCACCTCTCGCTGTCCGGAACGAGGATTTATTCTGTGCGTGCCGCAGAAGCCAGTTGAATCGAATTTGGCTACCTATTAGTCGACTTGGCCATTTTATGTTTTTGCCAGAATTCAGTCAAGTGCTAGTTGAAATCGCACAATACGGCGAAGTGGTTTATTCAATCGTACCAACAACAAATTGAAGTTGTAGTGGGCGGGGCTCATTGCTCGCAGGACTGATGGCCGATGGGGTCAAAGGCTGGAAACAGTGCTCGACCGACGGTACGTCCTGATGTCGGTTGCGAAAATTCGTTTCAACATAACATTATGAACATGAAGCTACCGCGACACTCACTCATATTTAATGAAAGCATACCGGATAATCTCACGTCTTAAGTCCGTGTCGCTTTAACCGGGACAGTGGTTCGTTGGTACCCCCGAGTTGGAAAACAGTATTAAATACTCGTGTTGCGTCATCGGTTGGTGTGAACGTGCCTTTACAGACGGATGTTGTTAGTGACGTGTGCTACCCTACATTTGACAGTGATAATAAAAAACGATGAACACGTGGGTAGTTGTGCGACGGTATTAGTTTCGTCGGGTAGTCGCGTGAGCAGAACGGTGGCGCGCAGTGCGCGTGTTGCAGCAAGCCCTCAAGTCGCGTTGCTATGGGAAGAAGGGCTACGATTTAGCAAAACAGTCGTGCTAAACTCGTTTTAAGACGTGAGTTATACGGTATTATTTCAGTAAAAATAATATTATAATATACCTGTAGGAACAACATGGTTAACATTAAAATTGTGTGATATGAGGTATTGAAAGGGTTTTAATGTCAGCCTTTCCCATTACACAAAGCCAACTACTAACATTCATTCGAGACAACGGGACCTCTCAATCCCACATCTCAGAGAACCGGGTAAAACCATTATTCAAGCCGCAACCTTGACCTGTACTGAACCTTCCGCGAAATACCGGTTATCCGGGATACCGGTTTAATCCGGTAATGGGCAAATTACGTGGCGTAATCCGCATCCGGGAAAAGCAATCAGTATTAAATACGGAGTAAGTATTGACCCGGTGATGCTCCAGCGAATATCCGATTCAATTGTGAGTGTCATCTTTATGAAATCCCACTAGTGGATATACATAATTAATAAAGGAGGGAGTGAAATTAATGTGTAATTGACAGGATTATCCACTTAAAATATATTTACACACACACACACACGCACGCAAGTACGCACGCACGCACACACGCACGCACGCACGCACGCACGCACGCACGCACGCACGCACGCACGCACGCACACGCACACGCACACGCACGCACACGCACGCACACATGAATAACGTTATCCCGTTCCTTTTTTCATTTAAAGATACGGATTTTTAAAATGACAGTACACAATCAGAATTTTCTGCGATTGTATTTTAATTAAACTTGCGTTATATGCCTGTGTCAGCAGTATTTAAGCCACTTTGAACATATTTACTTATATTTTAATAATGGCTCTTTTATACTTAGAAAAATCTAGCGTTTTTAATTAATCCTTTACGTCGGTGCCTGGCCGCAAGCACTGGACAAAGTGGCCGCATTGCGAAAACTACGGACCTTTCACTTTCTAAGCAAATATAATATTGATAAAAAAAAATATGAAAAAGGTTTTTCACTTTTCATGCTGGATTTAGGCGACATACATTTTTTTATGCTCTAGTGCATAAAGTAAAATCTTCGTCTAAGACCAAGGTAATCAGGTGTCAACAGCCACAAATAAAAAAGTTTCCATATTTTTTTTTATATATTTTTTTTATGTAAAATTAAAAATCAATCATATCGATAGGTAGTTATTTCATGTATTTATCGCGATAGTTTCAGAAATCATTATTTATTTATAAAAGGAACTAAGGACCGTTACAATTTCGCAAAATTATTGCTTCCGAACTTAGGCCGTGCGGCCGACATACATCGCGTTGCGCACCCGACTGCTTTCCTGCGGTTTTCCTGCAATCTGCGCTTGAGTTGTGGGTGGGGTAGCTCAAACCGGTGCGGGGCGGAGCGTGGCCATTCTGTACGTTAGTACTATTATATAATTCTGTGCGATTATTCCGGTAACTTCTAAATAGGGTAAAAAAAATGCAACTAAACTCATTCAAATAGGTGTCTTAAATTCGCCTATTTTATGAAAAAAAAATATAAAAATAAATATTTTTTTTAGACCAATGCCAAGTCCCAATTTTGTAAAATCCCGGAATTATAATTCAACTTAGACTATCAATTCTTGTTCAATTAGACGACCTGGTAGCCCAGTGGTTAAAGAACCTGACTACGAAGCTTGAGGTCCCGGGCTCGATCCCCGGTCGAGGCAGATATTTTTATGAAAAATTCTAATGTTGTGGGGTGAGTGGTGAGGGGTGTATTATATGTATTTAAGTAATTAATTGAATAGATATTGTTGGTCTACCATCTGGTAGTATGGTGTACGGTTGTGTTGCTCTGAAGATGAGCTCTGGTTGAGTTCGAAACGCGTCAGTGTATTGTGGTGGTGGTGATAGATGGCTTTGTGTGATTTGTGTGTGTTCTTACAGTGTGGCTGTGGAGGAACTGCATGAACACGCATATCTTGCATAAAGTTAGCTATTATAAGGCCGCGAGCTAAGAAATTCTTGTAGTTCATATATTTGAGTATTTTCTATTTATTTAAGTATGGTTTATCCGATGTCTAGTACCCCTAACATAAACTTTGCTTACACTTTGGAGCTAGGTCAATAGGTATCAAGTGTCCCATGATAAAAAATGCTGTATCTAATGATTCACGCGTGCAACGCCGCGGGTAAAGACTAGTAAAGTATAACAAAGTCTACAGCCTCAGTGGCGTCACTGTTTGCTGAACGCGCTCATTAAACGCGCAAAGAACTTTTTACCAGTTAGAGGACTTAAAGCGTTAGCAAAATACCACGAGATTTTTAATTTATTACCACTTTTTAAGTGAGAAAAAATTGTGTGTAGCTTCACGCTATCTTTTTGATGGAAATTGAATTTTGCTTAACGCGAAATAGGGTTTTGCAAAGAATAACGTACTTATTTGAATATCATGATTTTACGAGCACACTATGATTGGCAAATAAGTTATTTTTATTTGTGTTTATTACGCATTATTTTTTAAGTTTGTATGTATCGAAGTATACCGGCCAAGAGCAAGTTCGAATCGTATTAAAAGGAATTGTGACACGGCAGAGTAGGCTTATTAAATCTGTCAATCAACAAACTTTTTATGAACTGTCAAAACGCAATTTTTCATTTTTTTTTATTCATATACTTACAGCGTTCATATACTTACAGCGGAAGCCGTGGTGGCCTAGTGGTTTGACCTATCGCCTCTCAATCAGAGGGTCGTGGGTTCAAACCCCGGCTCGCACCTCTGAGTTTTCGAAATTCATGTGCGGAATTACATTTGAAATTTACCACGAGCTTTGCGGTGAAGGAAAACATCGTAAGGAAACCTGCACAAACCTGCGAAGCAATTCAATGGTGCGTGTGAAGTTCCCAATCCGCGCTGGGCCCGCGTGGGAACTATAGCCCAAGCCCTCTTGTTCTGAGAGGAGGCCTGTGCCCAGCAGTGGGACGTATATAGGCTGGGATGATGATGATGATGATGATACTTACAGCGTTTAGTTAACACAAACACAAAAAAGCAGACGTTGGTTTTTGTGCTGTAAAGGGAAATTGTAATAAATTTGAAGTTTAGCATTAACTATTAGATTGTAATTATTTTTTACGGTTATTGTAAGGGCAATAGAAACATACGAGTATCTATGAGTGTATTACTTCAACTAAAGTTAAATAAAACTTTGTAATAACCTAACCTAACCAACAAAAAGTTGGAAAACATCCGACATTGACACTTCAAAATTTAATATCGCAAAAAAAGCTGAACCGATTTTGATAAAACATGTCTAAGAACCATCGCTAGAAAACTTGCTTTCAAATAAAAAAACGCCATTCAAATCCACAGACCCGAGGTTACAGGAGACAATTGCCACACACAGACAGACAGACACTCAGACACACAGACACACATAGCGGTCAAACTTATAGCACCCCTTTTTTGCGTCGGGGGTTAAGAACTAACATGCATTCCAAATATGATTCAAATTTAAATTCAAATTTTATTTATTTTTACTTATCTCTTGATTACTTCTAAAAAGCTTCTGCTTATATTTTTTAAACGGCTGAACGGCCAATTTGTTCCGTTTCCATCTAATTGCATCTCTTTCTTTACACAACCAAAGCGACAGCCAAAAAATACACCAATTACTGAAACAAAACTTTTTTTTTTCACTTTGAAAAAATCGTAAATATCAAACGTGTTGTCCAACATAAAACCTTTTTTAATCTTGAAACTCTGCGGGACAACAGAACTAATTAAAAAGGCAAAGGCAGAAACAAAAAGGGCAAGCTTAAGCAGCTAAGATAAATTACTAAGTTCTTTCTAAAAACCGACATGCCCACTTTTCCTTGGCGCCTGCGCTGGGACCGCTTTTTTCCTCTCGAATAGGGATGTGGTTGCTTGTAATTTTAATAATAATAATAATAACTTTATTAACAATCTTTCTTACGATATAGTTATAATAATCTTATTTAATTGTTTGACACCGGTACGTGAAGATTGTCTTGCTGTTCAGCATAGGCCTCACTAAGAAAGAGTTCGCCATCGAATGCGGTTCTGCGCTTGTCTATTCCAAATATATCCCCCTATTTTTAGGGTTCCGTAGCCTAATGGCAAAAAACGGAACCCTTATGGATTCGTCATGTCTGTCTGTCTGTCCATCCGTATATCACAGCCACTTTTTTCCGAAACTATAAAAACTATACTTACTGTTGAAACTTGTTAAGTAGATGTGAACCGCATTAAGATTTTCACACAAAAATAGAAAAAAAAACAATAACTTTTGGTGGTTCCCCATAATTAGAACTGAAACTCAATTTTTTTTTCATCAAACCTATACGTGTGGGGTATCTATGGATAGGTCTTCAAAAATGATATTGAGGTTTCTTTTAATACGTCATAAATCGTAAAGTAAAGGAAACTTTTATAATATTATGTAAGTTGCTGCTACGGAACCCTTCATGGGCGAGCCCGACTCGCACTTGGCCGCTTTTTTTAAACTATCGTCTTCCTATCTACTGACGTTGTATCCCTTTCTTCCATTTGTAATTCTTATACCTAAAACTTAATCGATATTAGCTTTTGCCCGCGGCTTCGCCCGCCTGTAATTCGGTTATCGCGCGCCGTTCTCTCGAGAACTGTGCATTTTTCCGGAATAAAAATTAGCCTATGCCACTCTCTAGCCCATATACTATCTCTATGCCAAAAATTACTTCGATGTGTCGCTCCGTTTCGACGTGAAAGACGGTTAACACACAAACACGCACACTTTTGCATTTATAATATTAAGTATCTAAATATGACGTTATTTGAAAACAGCGTTTGTGCGACACACAGAGGACGTAATAAAACAACAACAAAGCAACAAAATTAAATTAACAATATAAGGAGGTCCTCATACAAGAATCGTATTATTTTTAGTAGATGTATCTTGGGCATGCTTGACACACTCTTGGTCTGTTTTTTTAAATCATTTCTCACGATATTTGTTTAGGTATATAGTAGACCAGGTAGGTACATTTTTTAAAAGAACGGTAACCGATTATGGTTCACTAATGTTTTGCAACTAATGTTTGGCAACCTGATTCATTTCGCAACTTTTCATATCGCAACCGTTTAATATTTCTGAAACTATAAATATTTCAGGATTTTTTTAAAACTAACCTAACAACCTAAAGGGTTCTACCTACACGATGGTCCTGTAATAAATCCTGAAATATGTACAGTTTTAGAGTTTGCGAAATGAAAAGTTGCGAAATGAATCAGGTTGCCGAACGTTAGACTTTGCGAAATGAACAGATACCACCATAATAAATATTGGTCCATCACTATGCGTCACAATAAGAATTCTTTGTTATTTCTTTACTAGGTAAGAATCTAGGAAAGTCACAGGAAGATAAAGTGATTAGAAAATGGTGTAATGTCGTTTACCAGTTAACTTTAACAATACTACGCTTTATTCTTTTTCATTATTCTTCTTCTCTTTTAAAATTTGGCTTTTCTGACCTAATTAATAGGACAATTTTGCCAGTGTCAAAGTAAACTCTCTTTGAGAGGGACGTTGTACGGTGATTGTAGTTTTTACAACTTGATAGTAAAATTCCAGAAACCACATGGGATACTACTTGCGCATTAAAAAATGTCAGACACGAGAGCAATATAGAATTTTGTGATCACTGTTCACTGTTATGGTTAATCGCCGCATAAAACACTAACAAAATTATACTTCAACTAGCCAAAGAAACAGAAATAGCAAAATTAGATACTGTCTACATCCACCATGTTCGAATGCTACAAATCGAATCCCCAAAATATCGTTAGATGGCGTTAGTATCGTGAGTTCTATTTTGACGTTGCAGTGTTGCTTGCGATTGGCTAATTTAGATAATCAAATGAGGGCTACCGTTTTCGCGCTCACCAGTTAGCGCCACTGTAGACAAAGATCCTGCCTGTAGTATAGTGGTTAGTTTGTTATTACGGGCGTGAAAACAAAATTTATATTTAAATCATATTTAAGCCTTAAAACCGTACAATAAAAATATCGAGCATGCCACAGTGTTGCGTAGTCCATTTTTGTCCGGAAAAAAGGGAGGACAAAGGTTTCCGAAAGACAAAACTGTCTCAAAGCACAGACATTCATTGCCCCGTAACACATATTTGCCATAATTAATTTCAGGTATTGCAAAATATTTTATAATTATTCTAACGACATTTGACATTTCGGAGACCGCTCTCGCTACACTAGCGCCTCTAGCGGCGAATTCATACGTGATAACCCTCATTCAATCACAAACGTGACGCAAATGTCAAAGTTGTCAAATGAAGCTGGAGATACTAGCGCCAACTAGCCTGTCACTGGAACCCTGGTTGCTCTGTGTGTCTTTTATGCGTCATTCGGCACTACGACTTTCTCTTCATTCTTTCTTTCCTTTTACCCGACTGCGAAGAAGGAGGGTTATGTGTTTGACGCGTATGTATGTATGTATGTATGTCTATTCCTATGTCGTCTCGTAACCAATCAACGGCTGAACCGATTTTGATAAATGATACGTCATTGGATTCGACTCAATGACGCTAGTTACACTGGGTACATTAAATTCGTAAAAAAACAAAATGGCAGATTTTTGGTGCCAAATTGTAAGTTTTCTAAAAATTTTACCTTTCAAACTTTTCACTCATAGTCAAAATACCATAAAATAGCGTGATAAGTCCCGTTTATGGTTTTTTTTAAATGTTTTTTATTTAAACCTATCGAGTGGGGTATAAAATGAAAGCTAATAATTAGCCCATTCTAAATATTTATAGGTTATAATCGTTTTAATATACCATTTTCTCAGAAAAATGTAAAATAAATCGATAAATTTAAAAAACAAAAACCCGACTACCCTAAAAAATATTAAAAAGAAGAAAAGAAGTCTAGTGGGCTAGAACTTTGTTAAGTAGCTAACTTAAAGTTCAACAGTCGGGACCCATTTAAATCGTGACGCTCAAAAAATTTTACCTATTTCCCGACTGTTGAACTAAGTTAGCTACTTAACAAACTTCTAGCCCACTAGACTTGTTTTATTATTTTTAGTATTTTTTAAAGCAGTCGAGTTTTTTATTTTTTAAATTTATCGATTTATTATTGTTATATGTAAGATTATGTTAGGTTGTCCCATTGCTTCATGTTTTGTATAAGGTACTTTATTATGTTACTCTAACTTATTGTTTCTTTTCTTTAATAATTTAAAAAAAAAAACTATAAACTTTGAACCTTTTTATACATATCTAACAGGGGGTCTTCCAACCCCAGAGATGGACGGATGACATCCGGCAGCAAGCCCGCATTAACTGGATGAAGGTGGCAGGGGACAGACAGACGTCGAAACGTGAAGAGGAGGCCTACGTTCAAAGACGAACGCAACAAGGGCTGCTATAGATAGATAGATAGATATAACAGGGGGCAAACGACCATGTGGGTCACTTGATGGGAAGCTATCACCGCTGCCCGTGGACACCTGCCAACACGAGGGGCATCACAGGTGCGTTGCCGGCCCTTTCAGAGACTGATAGGCTCGTTTTATAAAGATCCCCATGCTGTACTGTGGAAACACTGTCTCAGGATTTATAAAAATGTGTCTTCATTTTAAGAACATTTTCTTCGCTTTCAGGCTTATTTCTCGAGACATGAGCTTGTTTTTAAACAATCACACAACATGGAATGTTATCTCAGAGCTTAAGCAAATACTAATCATAGTTATTTCATAAATTGCAATTAACCTTAGTTTCTAACGTGTTTGTTTAAAAAAAACGTTTAGTAAATAAACTTTTTTTAGTCGTACCTGCATTGATACAATAGCAATTAATTTTATACCCGTAATTTGATTCTTCATTTATTTTTAGGCTGTACCTTAGACTAATAATATGTAAGATTGTTTTTTTTTTTAATCTTTTTGTATTTTTTATTTCAATTCCCAAATTTTTTGTTACTTTTACGGTCATCTCGTAAAACCTATATCGAAAAAACCAACTGAAATATAGATGCACAAAAAAACCAGAAAAATAAGACCAGCGCTGGGAATCGAACCCAGGTCCTCGGCATTCCGTGCTGTGTGCTATACCGCTACACCACCACTGGACAACGATACAGACACGAATTTCTCCTATGCACCTCATATCTCAGCTTGTGTTGTTTCTTATTTAGCCACTTAAGCAGCGACACTAGCGACATCTATGCCGTAGCCCTCATCGAGAAACTTTTCGGCACTCCATCGGAACTAACCGCTCACCCGGACAAGAGATATCGTTAAATTAAGATTATTTTTTTTTGGAATCTTTTTGTATTTTTTATTTAATAATAATATGTAAGTATTTGAGAATTATTCATATTGAAATATAGTTCAACACTTGTTAATGTTCTGGCCATATCCACACTGTGTTACTCTTTTTTCTCTGCTAGTAGTTGCCTGTGACTTTTTACATGATTAGTTCCCAAAATGGTTGTAGTTATGATCGTAGCTATAAAATAATTTCATTGTTTCACTGAGTCCGTTTTAAAACCATTTAAAAACAGATTGGCCGGGTACACGGTAACTTAATACATTACCCGGTTGTTTGCTTGTCCCGGACAATAGAGGGTGAAATTATAGTATCCGGCCCGTACATCCGGGAGGGTACGGAAGCGAGGCAAGGAAAGTGGTCAGTATGTTCACCTTTTATGATTCTGATATTTTTGGTGTTTACATTTTGGCTTTTGTTCAAAGAAAATGTCCTGGAATGCCTATTTGTACGACATTTTTTATTTAAAGCGTGTGTGGTGTCCCCATTGCGGTGGCAAAGTCCTTTCATTGCTCGCCCCGCTTGTCTTTAAATATTTTTTGTCAATAATTTATTAAAAATTATCGTCAAGTAAATAACGCAAATACGCGCGAAAAACATCACCTCTCCTTGCAGCCGAGTCGAGTATAAATCAGAAAACAATATAGAGTAGAGGACGAGAAATTAATCTTTATATTAGGTACTTACCTACAGTTTTTTTTGGTGACTCATGATTTTAGCTTTTGTTCAAAACAAATTTTCTGAATCGCAAAGCTACTTTTTTAGGGTTCCGGAGCCAAAATGGCAAAAACGGAACCCTTGTAGTTTCGCCATGTCTGTCTGTCTGTCCGTCCGCGGCTTAGCTCAGGGACTATCAATGCTAGAAAGTTGTAATTTTGCACGGATATATAAGTAAACTATGCCGACAAAATGGTACAATTAAAAATTCAAAAAAAAATTTTTTTAGGGTGCCTCCCATAGACGTAAAGTGGGGGTGATTTTTTTTCTCATCCAACCCTATAGTGTGGGGTATCGTTGGATAGGTATTACTATTAGGGGTTTGCTAAGACGATTTTTTGATTCAGTGATTTGCAAATTTAAAGTGCAAATTTTCATTAAAATCGAGCGTCTCCCCCCTCTAAAATCTAAACCGGTGGGTGGAAAAATTTGAAAAAATTCAGGATGGTAGTAAGTATATCAAACTTTCAAGGAAAACTATAACGGTTAAGTTTGCTTGAGAATTATTAGTGGTTTAAGAGTAAATAGCAGCCTAAGGTATAAAATATACCTAAACGATACTTAATTTTTTCGTAATGGCTACGGAACCCTATTTCGGGCGTGCCCGACACGCTCTTCGCTGGTTTTTATAATATACTGAAAGTACCTATTATCAAGTAAATAATATAAAAACAATACAATTATAAGAGCGTTTATACCTGCTGAGCTGGCAACGTTGCATTTTTGTTAGTTTTTCTCGATTATTCCATAAAAATTGAATGAAAATTAAAAATGTGGTCTATTAAAACTGTTCTTAATATACAAGTTATTGTGTCTACTGCAATCATTATTCGTGTTATACTATTATTTTCTTTAAAACTGTTAATAAACATTTGTTCGTTTTTATCATGAATAATTATTGCAGTATACACATTACTTAACTTATATATTAAGAACAATTCAAATAGACCACATTTTCAATTTTCATTACATTTTTATCGATTAACAAAATACCAGTAAATCGGGAAAAAAACTTCTCGTTTAACAATAAAATTTACAAGTAAGTAAGAGAAAAAGTAATAATAGCATAGTATTACGCGGTTATTGTCTTGAAGGAAAAATTTGAATAAGAATAAAACACTTGCGTCATGGTTTTTCTTTTATTAAATAAATTGTACAGTCGACCAAGAAAGTGCTTTACCAATTTTAATGACAGTTCCTACTTCAGGAATTAAACAAAAAGGCTGATTGTCATATTGACTTGTGACTGAAAATAGGCTTTGACGTTTTAAGCGCTGCAAATTACTTTAATCCTTAGGGGCTGTTTCACCATCCATTGATTAGTGTTAACTGACGGTTAAATGTGATGCCGTCTCTATTTGTTTTGTTCGAATAGACTGAGACGGCATCACATTTAACCGTCAGTTAACACTAATCAATGGATGGTGAAACAGCCCCTTAGGGTAGTAAACAAAAAGTATTAATTTAGTCCAGAAAAGTATTGCGTAAGGTTTTTCTCGATACCACATTTTAAAAGATCCACAGGCTTTTGACCAGAGCTGAGTCAGTATAAAATAAATCATTCTCATTAATTCATCTGTCCACAGTATAGGGTTAGAAGCTTGCTTTAAATTTTCAATGTGAAGTAAAAGCATAAACCTGATTTATCTTGTAACATTAGCCTGAGACACATAATGTATGAACTAAAAGAATTTCTTTGCTCACCCGCGATCTTATGATAGCTATGTTTATGCAAAATATGCGTGTTCATGCAGTTCCTCCACCGCCACACTGTAAGAACACACACAAATCACACAAACCCATCTATCACCACCACCACCACACTGACGCGTTTCGAAGTCAACCAGAGCACATCTTCACAGCAACACAACCGTACACCATGCTACCAGATGATTACTAAAGAACCACAACAACCGTTTTAATTTATCACTGTAACTCCCTAAGTAGTATATTTCTCTGAAAAAATTTTTTTTTTTTTAGTTCATTGATATGGACCTCCGCAAAATAACGCCTGATCCAATGAATGTTGAACAAACAATGTATGTTGTATTGATAATTTTTATTTGTCACATTTCACCAATCATATTTACGCAATAACTTAGTGATATGTCTAAACAGATACTTGTCCATCTCTTTGCTCCAAGTGAAGTCAGTGTGAGTCCACTCTTTTTTTTCTATTGCTTGAAGATACAAAACATTTGGCAACGCACTTGCAAGTTGTTCAACATTAGTTGGCGTAGCCACTAAATCATTTTCACCATACAGCAATACCATTTTAGCAGTTACTTTCGACAAATTATACTCCGGAGGTTCTGAGGTTCCATAAAGAAGCATATTCTTTTCAACGCCGTAATCATATTGCGCAAGATTCCCAGAGAGAGCCACTTGATTGTAATGCCTTAAAATTTTCTTTGAAACTCCTGCTGGTTGCTGTCCAACAATGACAGGAAAAAACTCTGCTTCAATGCCGTCTGGATCACCAAACCAAGAATATATGCCTTCTCTACAAAAGTCTTTCGTTACATACCCTTCTGTGCAGAATAACTGCAGAAGATTTTTTTCTATAGAATTTTCTGAGAACAGTTCATTTATTCCAAGAAAATCCAAAAGTTTAAAAACAATTGGACCTATTTTTACCATCTGTGTAAATCCTGGTCCAATTTTGTTAAGGTAAGCAACTGGAGCCAAAGCGATATTCAAATTAACTTTGTCATTATATTCAGGTTTTGTGGATAATAAAACAAGCAATGACGTTACGGCTTGCGAGTGTCCTATTGCATTTAGTTTTGATTCCTTTGTTTCTTTTAATACCCGGTCTATTATAGCTCGCCAGTCGTAAAGACCTATTTCGTGCCAACTGAAATCCCAGAATTTGTCATCTTTATCTGGATTAAGACTAACATGTTTTCTTCCATATTTATTTCCTCGGACGTTTCCACACCACACATCGTATCCCTCAATAGCCAATGCCACTGCTAAAGATTTCTTGCCTCTTAATAGCCAAGTATTAGATGAACCACCCATCCCATGCACTACAAGCACAGGCTTCTTCTTCCCTCGTATACGAAAAACGGTTATTAAGTAACCATCTTCAGTTTCAACTTCAATTTCTTCGGCGCGAAAACCATATTTACGAGCTAATTCAGTAAAATTCAAACGCCCATCTTCAGGAATTTTTCTTTCACTAACTTCAGTTACTACAGGCTCACCGAAATTTAATCCAATTACTTGGAGTAAAATAAATAGTACAATCACTATCATTTTACAGATTATGTAATAGAAATGTGTTCTTTCAATCAAAATACCTTCGTTAATGGTGTGAAAAAAAAAATAGAGCATAAATGGATGACGGCAATGGACTACTATTACCGTCATTATTTGCTATTTACACAAGTGTTGCTAGATATTATGAAAAGATCAAGTGTATGTATCCATTTTTATCCATTGCTAATATAACAAACAGTTAATCTTTGTTTCTTCGTCTTTTTTTTTTAATCGACTATGAAAAACGAGCAAGTGCGTCTCCTGATGGTAAGAGATCACCACCGCCCATCTGCAACACCAGGGGTATATTGTAGATGTGTTGCCAACCTAGAGGGCTAAGGTGGGATACCTCAAGTGTCAGTAATTTCACCGGCTGTCTTACTCTCCACGCCGAAACACAACAGTTCAAGCACTGCTGCTTCACGGCAGGATTAGCGAGCAAGACAGGTGGTGCACAAGGCCCTACCACCTGCAAAATGCTCTGCTGCTGCTGCTCTATTTTGTCTGTGGTGGTGTATTACTGAACTGATTCTAAAAATCCTTTTGCCAGCGAGGATTTCCGTGACAGGTTAAGTAGCGCTAGAGCATCGTGTAGTCAGTGCCTCTAGTGTGGCGTTTTCACAAAACATTCGATTGTCGATATGTAGCCGCTATATGTCCACGGTGCGGCGTCGTCGCCCGTTTTCGTTACGATACGGAGACGAAATAGTTTACGATCAAACCTACACTCACAACAGTTGTTGTGCAAACTTTCCGCTAGAGGCGCTGTTCGTGTTTCGATACAAATTGAGATTTTAACGCGAACGCGATCGAGACGTATTTTGTGAACGGGAAAATACACTAAGGGCACTGCTAGGTAGTTTTGACGTTTGTGTCACGTTTCGAATTGGTTTATAATCGAAAGCAAGATTGTAAAGTCAAACCTGTCGGAATATTCACATTCGGTGTGTGAAGGCTATTTATATTTCGATTAAAGTTCCCATAGGAAACAGATAAAGTTGCGGAAATAAGCTAAATAAGTATAAACTAATAATGTAAATCCAAAAATAGTATTTGTTTGTACGTATGTGTGTGTGTGTGTGTGTGTGTGTGTGTGTGTGTGTGTGTGTGTGTGTGTGTGTGTGTGCGTGTGCGTGTGCGTGTGTGTATTTTTGTGTTTTTTTTTAAATATTGTAGGTACGATACGAGTATGTAGTGCTGAGTCTTGGGAGAATAACACACTTTTTCCCATATTCTTACAATACGGTATTTGACAACTCCTGGATTTGCCATATCTTAATATTATTGTGAAAATTTAGATGTACAGACATTGTTTAGTGAAGAGAAAACTTAAATCGGTTTAAAATTGGATTTATATTGATTTTTTGAAAAATCTATATACCTGTCTCTTTCTCAAACGCTTTTCACTATGCAGCAAGTATGGCGCTACTGGCGTGTGACGTTACATGCCAGTATGTCTTTCTCTGCCTAATCTTGAATTTCAAACCTTTATAACTTTGTTATTTGTAAAGGTAGCTATGTAATAACTGTTTCTCTATTCGATAACAGGCATTGTGTTGTTTTAATTTACAAAACATATACAAAATAGTCAAATATCGTATTGAGATAGGTAGTAGTCTTGAAATTTTAAAACAAAAAAAAATCACGAGAGTTGTTTTCATACCTACGAGATCCGAGTAAATGAACCACGATGCAAATTTTGAAAGATTAAGCCAAAATTCGTACAAGCTCAAAATTTCAATTGAACTCCAAACCAGTGTCATGAGAGCAAAGCGGAGTGTAAAGACTAGTTTGTAAGTAAACACAAATTGGCGTAAAGAAGGATAACCGGTGTGTTCGGGTCGACAAAATGCTGACCGAGTGCTTGACTCAGAGAAAGTGAGGTCACGATTGAAGACCCGTTACGTAGCCACGGACAAGAACGTTTCCTTATTTAGTTTATGCCCGGATTCAAAGTACGTATTTTGCGTAAATCTAAAACAGCTTGAGTCAGGACTTTGGAAAAAAAAAGGCCAACAATCTCTAAACAAGTATTCCAATAGAATTAGTAATAGAATTGAGGTCCCTAGCCGTGTGATGGCGGCGACCAAGAATACCACCACCCCATCTCTTCCCGTGGGTTTCGTAAGAGGCGATTGAGGGATATATGTGAAGGATGGGCAGTAGCGTCCGCTGTAACTCTCACAACCTCTGCACCGAGACAATTACACCTAGTCTCCAGAATTAGAAGGAATACTGTAACAAACCCGGAACGGTGCCTCCGCTTAGGCTCTAGCTAGCCAGGCACCTGCGGCCAAACCGGCACCACACGTACTGACTTGTCACTCCTGTGGGTCCTGCCGGGGAGGAGGAGAGGGTGGCATGGGTTCTGGGCAAGCCCGTGTTGCCATAAAGTCGTCTGTCCCAGGCGTAGTAGCATCCGCGGAGAGGTCACTTCGCCCGCCTGCCTCAGGTGGGAAACAACACGGAGAGTGGCAGTTACCGGTTATAAGTTCGCACAAATAGGCGTAAGTGCCAACGCCAGGGGTCACTCTCGACAGTAGGAGGATCCATCGCAGGTCCACTGATCAGTTACCGCCTGCTTTAAGTTGGGCAGCCCCCGACCACTAAGGTACTGATCCGCCTCAGCGTTAACTTGTTCCGCCTGGGTGAACGGAGCACGGGCCTGACAGCTAGACGTTGACGCTGTAAATCAAATCACCTGCTCAAACAACAAAAACAAAAAATCTAGAGCTAACCCTACATACATGCGCTTCGCGACATGGAATGTCCGCACTATGAGGACAGGCTTCCCGAACACCTGTGGAAGCTCTGATTGCGCAGAAGACCTGCGCAAAACTATTTCTATCAGCGTTGAACTTAAAAGGCTCAACATTGATATCGCGGCCTTACAGGAGACTAGAATCGAGGAAGAAGGGTCCATTCGTGAAGCCGACTACACTTTTTTCTGGAAGGGCAAGAAATCCTCGGAGACTCGTGAGCACGGCGTAGGATTCGCTGTTCGTAACCACCTACTCAATGCGCTAGAGACACCTGTGGGAGTGTCAGAGCGCATAATGGTCTTGCGTCTTAATACCAAAAGCGGCTTTGTTACTCTTATTTCCGCTTACGCACCGACGCTCAACTCAAAACCAGAGACCAAGGACCAGTTCTACGATCAACTCGAAGAAACAGTGCGCAGGGTGCACTCGACTGACAGACTGCACATTTTGGGTGACTTCAATGCCCGCGTCGGCCAGGATACATCTGCCTGGTCGGATTGCCTTGGTACTCACGGCGTTGGTAAGCAAAACGAAAATGGGCAACGATTATTGGAGTTTTGCTCTAGACACCAGTTGTGTGTTACCAATACTTTCTTCAAAGGCAAATTGATGCGGAAAGTCTCTTGGATGCACCCCCGATCAAAGCATTGGCACCAGTTGGACCTTGTCCTTACAAGGAGGAGGGATCTGCGTGAAACGCTTCACACGCGAACGTTTCACAGTGCTGATTGTGACACTGACCACAGCCTTGTTGCTGCCAGGGTCCGACTTGTCCCTAAGCGGGTCCACTCGTCTAAGCCTATGGGCCGAAAAAAGATTAATCTGTTTAAAACCCGTGATCCAGAGGTAGTGGAGTCGTTTGGGGCCATGGTCCGAGCTGAAGTTGCGGCCTGGGATGGCTCGGCGTCTCCGCGGGCTGAGTGGGAGGGGTTAAAATCACTTCTCACCGATACCGCGGGTAACGCTTTCGGGTACCAGAAATTTAAAAAACTGGACTGGTTTCTGGAAAACCAGGAACACTTGCGGCCGCTCATTGACATAAAACGCCAAGCTGCCCTAAACTTCCGTCACAACCCATGTGTCAAGACACGCGAGGACCTCAACAAGGCAAAGGCGTCAGTCCAGCGTAGCTCTCGCTTCTATGCAAACGCGTACTGGACAGAACTATGCCAAGGTATCCAAGCGTGCGCAAACACGGGAGACATTGGCGGAGTTTATGAAGGCATTAAAAGAGCTCTCGGACCCATTCCGAAGAAAACGGCACCTCTTAAAGAAGTTGATGGCTCTATTATAGCAAATAGCAGTCGTCAGATGACGAGATGGGTGGAACACTACACCGGCCTCTTCTCGTGCCCTGTGGACATTAAGCCAGAAGCAGTGGATCTTGTTCCAAACCTGGCGACTCTGCACGAGTTAGATGGCGCACCCACAGTAGAGGAACTAGACCTCGCCGTCAAGCAGCTCAAGCTGGGGAAGAGTCCGGGTAAGGACGAGGTCTGCGCCGAGATTGTCAAAATCAATTGCCTCCTTCCTGTCCTCCATAACCTCCTGGCCAAATGTTGGGATGCGGGCTACGTTCCTCAGGATATGCGGGATGCCAACATCGTCACTTTGTATAAAGGTAAAGGCGATCGCGGTGACTGTAATTGTTACCGCGGAATATCTCTACTTAGCATCGTCGGTAAAGCCTTCGCAAGAGCCATCTTAGGTAAGCTGCAGAGGCTTGCCGACCGCGTATATCCTGAGGCACAATGCGGATTTCGATCCCAACGGTCAACTGTCGACATGATTTTCTCTCTTCGACAGCTACAAGAAAAGTGTAGGGAGCAGCAGACCCCCCTAGTTATCGCATTTGTTGATCTGAACAAAGCTTTTGACACCGTGAGCAGGGAGGGGTTGTACTCGATTCTTGTGAGAATCGGATGTCCTCCAAAACTCCTGAAGATTGTGCAGTCATTCCATGAGGGTATGGAGGCCACCGTGTTGCACAATGGCGATACGTCTGCGCCTTTTGCAGTGCGCAGGGGTGTTCGACAAGGTTGCGTTCTGGCACCCACTCTCTTTGGTATATTTTTTTCTGTACTTTTGAAGGTTGCTTTTGGCGAAGAGCAACAGGGCATACACCTACATACCCGTTCCGATGGTAGGTTATACAACATTTCCTTGCTCAAGTCTAAGCGTCGCAGAGAGGACCTGTTTGTAGACAGTCTTCTCTTTGCGGATGACGCTGCTTTCATCGCCCACGACCAAGCACAGCTTCAGAGCCTAATGGACAAGTTTGCCAGAGCATGTGATCTCTTCTCGATGTCTATTAATGCTAAGAAGACCGTCGTATTAGCGCAGGGTTGCCCACAACCTCCAACCATCTTGCTTGGCGATGCTCCATTGGAGGTGGTTAGCAGGTTTTGCTATTTGGGTTCGCAAGTGTCGAGCAATCTCTCACTTGATGCAGAAATCGACTCCCGCATCGGCAAGGCGGCCACTACGTTCGGGAGGCTTCGTGCACGAGCTTGGGAAAACAAGCATCTTACGGTAAACACGAAGATGCTTGTTTACCAAGCGTGTGTCTTGAGCACACTCCTGTACGGGGCTGAATCCTGGACGACATATTCAAAACAGGAGCGTCGACTAAATTCATTCCATATGCGCTGTCTTCGAAGCATACTGGGCATTACATGGAGGGACCGCGCGACAAACGAGTCTGTTCTAGGCGTGGCACAGCTTCCCAGCATTACGGCTACACTCAAACAGAGGCGGCTACGGTGGCTGGGACACGTGCACCGCATGGAGCAGACTCGTTTGCCTCGGCAAATTCTGCTAGGAGAGGTCGCAGACGCAAAGAGGCCCGTTGGCCGACCTATGTTGCGTTTCAAAGATTCTGCCAAGCGCGACATGGTTGCATTTAAAATCCCTAGCAACCAATGGGAGGAGCTAGCTGAAGATCGTAGTAAGTGGCGGGGCCTTGTTCATAAAGGTCGAGCACTACATGATGACGACTGGTTTCACATGCTAAAGGAAAAGCGCACGAGGCGTCTCGAGCAGGCCATCAACCCCCGACCACCTGGGGGGGAGTACACTTGTCGCGTGTGCGGCCGGGGGATCCTGTCCCGAATCGGCCTATTTAGTCACGAGCGCAAGTGTCGTCGCGATGCTACTTAGATCATCTGCAAAAGATGTCAAGGCCAATTATATGAGGTCCCACTCGTAAAGCTTGGTTTTTCATTATCAAGTCAAATCGTTCGAGTAAATTTGAGGGTATGAGTAAGCTATGTACTGCTGTATCATGTCCTGGTAGTATTTCGTAGTACGGGGTGGTGTGAGCGAAACTGTGAGTCGGTTGCGATGTGTTTCGATGTATTCGTATTTAACACCCAAGTAAAGCAATTTTTCATCACACTTGCTCGTAAACAGTGTCGTAACATGCAGGCTGCCTTGGTTGCAACCCCCCAAATAAAACCCTCGACCTTAATGTGCTTTTCATGAAACCCGTGGTCGGTAAATGAGTCATTGCCCGTACTAATTTTCATGTCATGAAGCCCAAGGTCGGTAAATGAGTTTGTTACTGCATGGTGTGCTGCTACTCCGTGCACGCGCAGCACACGCACGCCATGCACATGCTGCAGAGCGCTGCCAAGAGCGTAGTCAGCGGTATCGGCAATTTTGGAAAAAATATTAGTTTTTCTTTTACAAATATACAATTTTACTCGCAAATGTGATGAAAAACATTGTATGTCGCACGGGCGGTACTAGAATTACGAACATCGACTCATTAAAGCCCTTAGTCTTCGACTTCGGGCTTCTAATAGACTCTCGTTCGTAATTCCTTATTTACCGCCCTTAAGACACAATGTACTATTTTAGATTGGATTGAGGACCCTGTAATCGTAAAAGTGGTAAAAACAAGGGTTCTAATTCTTAAAACTTGTTTAAGTGAACAAAAACACGTGGCGCCTATTTACAGGGTAAATGTAAACGTTATCTACTCCCACGTAGCTTCCTACGTTAGATTAAAACTAGGCAAGTGGCAAACAATGTTTGCACAGTTTGCCGACGTCGCAGTGGTGTTACGTATGTTAGGTACACAGAAACAGAAAAAAAAGCATAAATTATACGTCATTTATTGAATCAGGCGTTACTTTGCGGAGGTCCATAATAATAAACTAAAACAATTATTTTGTTCACCCGCGACCTTATGATAGCTACGCTTATGCAAGATATGCGTGCTCATGCAGTTCCTAGTCTGACATCTGGTAGCATGGTGTAAGGTTGTGTTGCTCTGAAAATGAGCTCTGGTTGAGTTCGAAACGCGTCAGTGTTGTGGTGGTGGTGATAGATGGGTTTGTGTGATTTATGTGTTATAATAGTGTGGAGGTGGAGGAACTCCATGAACACGGACATCTTGCATAAGCGTAGCTATCATAAGGTCGCGGGTGAGCAAAGTAATTGTTATAGCTCATTAATTATAATGTCGCCACGCCATCATCAGCCGGAAGACGACCGCTGCTGAACAAAGAACCTCCTCCATAGAACGCCACGCCACAATGAGTAAATGATAATCATATGATTGTGTGTGTGTATGTATAACCTGATGTGTATTTGTTTCGATCACCGAAGCAAACGCGCGCGACTGTCATTCGGCCATTTTGACGCTTTGTAATAAATTAACTTCCAAGTAAGTCGGCTGTTTCATTCGCTCCATGCTGCATACTTCTCAATAACTCTTTTACTAATATTTATGCACGGTGGATGCAAGCCGCCGCCAACCGAATCAACTGGAGGAGGCCTATGTCCAACAGTGGACGTCCTACGGGTGAGATGATGATGACAATCAAATTTGAATGTTTGTTTGTTTGTTACGCTTTTATGCTTATAATACTCAACCTATCATCATGAAATTTGTTATGGAGGTAGTTAATTCGATGCCCTGGAAAGGACAATGGAATAATTTTATCTCGGAAAAAGGCATAGTTTTCGAAGGATATTTTGTAATGTTATAATATACGGGCCCGCCGGAAGACCAGCGCTGACTCCATCCCAGGATTCCGCATTTATGCTGAGGCGGGACCTTTTCACTCACATATAAAATTATATATTATTTTATTTTTTATTTCATATTTTAACTATTTTTGTTACTTTTGTTTGTAACTATTATGTGTGTGTTGAACTATGGATTGTGTATAAAATATAATATTAATTATGATTTTCTTATCTGCCTACTTTTGTCAACCGCACTCGCAGAGGGCCAAGATACAGGCTTAGCCTAGTTTGGCCTCTGACGGATTACTAAGTTGTATATACTGTTATCTCTTTTGGTCAAATAAATTATTTTGTATTTGTATTTTTTGTATTAATTAGGACAGATTTCTCTCCATAAGTGTCATCAAAGGCGACTTAGGACCTCATGCGAGAGTGGGCACTCTCAATTGCCAGCTGCAAACTCAGGACTCACTGCAGCGTGGAAGACAAAATTAATCCACCACACTATTTTACCGTGAAAGTCGTCCTAAAGGCTTCCAATCCTCAACTGATAACCACAACCATTCAGTCAATGGTGAAGCGACTTACAAGAGTAGTTGAAGCAAGTAAACGATGTTTGATAAAATTTGAAAAGTCAATCTACGTAGACGATTGCATATTCGGTGAAACCGAAACGAATTCTGACTAATGTCTCGTCCCAAATAGAAATGAATAGTGCAATCACGAAGATTTACTGTTATAGCCATAGTTGGTACGTAAGCAAAGCACGTTAATGGTGTGTGTGGGGGGGGGGGATGATGCAGTTGTGTGTGTATCGTAGGGCAGGTTAGAAAAACAATGAACGATGAAAATTTAAACTTTTATTTAGGAACACTGCTCAGCAATTTTGTTTTGTATGTTTGTTGCAAATTTGTGTGATTGAAAGCAGATAAGTATAAATAAGATTTGCAAAAAAAAATAATTGTTTTTATGTTTTTGATTGAACACAGAGATTGGGCCAAAAATCTAACTTGCAATAAGTATTTTTTCTAAGTTTCTTGGTTACTGACGAGACATAGGTATTAGGTACGTGCAGTATATTTTCAGAAAACAAATTTCTTCGTCGATAATTGTAACTAAAAAAATAAAACTATTCAATCTGACAAGTATTTTTTTACTACTTTCAATACCTAGTCTGATAGGTTTAAAATTTTGGTACATATTTTGCTGATGATGACATCCATTAGCCATTTCCTATTTTAGCTACGTCAACTAATGACTCTTAATTAGAAAAGCTCTCGTGGCATGCTTTACTGTGGCTAACGTAACCAAAATTAGCGCTAAAAATACGGGCACATTGCAAACACGATACGTTCACATGCCGGCGAGTTTTTGTGTGTAGAACCCTCCAAACAGGCTATGAACTGGGCCTAAAAATACTGGGAAAAATTCAAATTCACATCCAAGAGTGATCTGTTTAATTCTTTTGTGATAATTGCTTATGTATTATATCAATAATCGGTATCCAGGCAGGCCAGCCAGACAGGATTCCGACAAGTTGGCAACGGGCCCCTAAAATCGACTGAATTTTTAACGTGCTTCGACCGGCCATCTGGTGATTGAAATAAAGCCATACATAAAGCTAAACATAGAGTTCCCGGGGGAAATCAGAGGGCACGACAAATCTTCCTTCTGATCGCATAAAAATACCTCGGGCCTATAATAAATTCCGTTTATTGCGACCGGCCAGTGACATGTGCGTATTGTTTAAACTCGTAACGTAACGTCTCCGTCTAGAAATAGTACCAGCGTATGTTCTAGTAATGTATCTATGGTCCTCGGATGGTCTTTATATGGGGCGAAAAACAAGTGGTGAATGGCCAGTGTTATTATGGTTCCGTACGCAAAATGCCTAAAATGGTATTTTTATAAAATTTTGTCTTGTCTGTCTGGTTTTAGGTCAGGCGTTTCAATCGGAAACTGTACCTACATTTTAAATTGAAATGTACCACTATGTCATGTTTTAAACTTTCAGTCCATTGTAGTTTATTAAGGACATATTAAAATGCTTTTGCTTAAGTTAAGCATGTGATTTTACTAATATTTGTAATTATTAAGTATATATAAGCATATTTTGAATAAAGTTTGTTTACTAACTTCATTTCAATTCTATTAAGTAGGTAATATACCTAGACGGATTTAGAAAAGCATCAAGAAAAATATAAAAAATAATGTAACAGGAATATTACTTGGTAATAACTTTGCCATTTAATATTTAGGTTTCGGCATTCGCCCGGGGGCTAATATGGCGGTCTACTCCACTTTCTTCGGAATATTACTTAGTATTTACCAAGAACATTCTTTTTTTTCCTTCTTTGTTTGATGTGTCTGTGTGTCTGGCTGTGGCATCGTAGTTTTTTTTTTAGATAAGTTTCATTAAGCTCGTAAGTCCTGATTTTCTTATCATACATTACGTATTTCGTAGGGTAAGTATACTTTGAAGTTTCAAAAGCTGTGGTAGTTTGACATTTGGCTTCTCATGCAGCGGATCCTTTGAAATAAGAGCTCGCATTGCTGAAGTTTTCAAAATTCATTGTGCGAAATAACATCCAAGGGTAGTTCTACAAGCGTTTCAACCGCTATCAGTTTCCTGTCCCATATGTTGAAGAAATGGAGACAGCAAGCAAGAAATTTTGATGAATCAATTATACCGCATGCAATGCACTCCATAATAATATCGTTTCATAAAATTCTCCCATTCTACCTAACTTATTTCTTCAGTATAAGCAACAGGAAACTGATAGCGGTTGAAACGCTCGTAAAACTACCCCCAAATTTACCACAAGGTTTACAGTGAAAAATATCTTGAGAAAGTTTGCACAAACCTGCGGGGTGTGTTCCCAATCCGCACTAGACCCGCGTGGGATCTACGGCCCAAGCGCTCTCATTTTCAGAGGAAACCTAAGCCCAGACGATGGACGTATAAGCTGAGATGACGATGATAGCCAGGGAGTCGCGTTTAGCTCGTAGCTTTTCTTTCTTCTTATTATTAATTCTATGTGTTGCGTAAAAAACTACTACTACAATCGGTACTTATCACACTAACAACGGGCATTAACTACCTCGACTTTTCGGCCACATTACAGTAGTTCTAGTAGTAGTAATAGTAGTAGTAGTAGTAGTAGTAGTAGTAGTAGTAGTAGTAGTAGTAGTAGTAGTAGTAGTAGTAGTAGTAGTAGTAGTAGTAGTAGTAGTAGCAGTAAAAGTAGTAATAGTAGTAGTAATAGTAATAGCAGTAAAATTAGTAGTAGTATCAATTATGCGTAAAAATAATGGAAATTTAAAGTATTATAGCCTAAAAAAACTATAAAAAAATATGTGGGAAAGTAAAAGGTAGAGTCAGCTGTGGACTGAATCAATAATTATATTTGTTCAGCTCCGACAATATTTACTTACTGACGTAATTTCAGAATTTTTGCTCTCACAAACTTAATAGAATTCTTCATAAATAACTTTTCCCTAGTTAATAACGGCGGGAAATTTATTTATTAGAAAAGTTTCGTCTGCTAAGAGTTTAAGTTTGTTTAAAATTAATTTATTTTGACATTAACTATTCTGGTGTAACATTGTCTTGTGTACTGATTGTTTAATAAAAGGAACCTATAATGCTCAAAAATTTAAAGCTCTACATAGTAAAGCATGTATAGTAAACAAACTGATTTATGTACCATCAGCCAAATATGTGGTCTACCACCCTCAAATTGATAATCGTTTGCATCTCATAAAACAATAATGCCAATAGACGTATCTGTCAACTTGAAAGTTCGACTTTAGCGACATATTCATTTGATAGGAGCTTGTTTAAAAATTGATAGACCACTTATTTGGCTGATGGCACCAGGATGGAACCTTTTAATAATCAATTACCAACGACCGCATGGCCATGTGGTTAGGGAACCTGACTACGAAGCTTGACGTCCCGGTTCGATTCCCGGCCGGGGCAGATTTTTATTGAATGCTTGAATAATACGAATGTTTGTTCTCAGGTATTTAAGTATGTATTTATCTATATAAGTATGTTTTTGTTGCCTCGTATCCATTTTTAGTACAAGCTTTGCTTAGTTTGGGACTAGGTCAATATTGGTGTTAAGTGTTCATGATATTAATCATTTATTTATTTATTTAATTTTACTATAATCATTTTTACTAAAAGTATGGGATGTCAATATGACATTAATAGCACACCCTAGTACTTAGACCAATTGCTAATTTGCTACGTAGACCACCTGCTTTTGAGACAAAATGATATTAACCCGACATTACGATGGTGATTTTAATAAATCTAACATTTCTTAAGCAACCGTTCTGCTACTAAAACAAATCAAAAAATACCCAATTTCTTCAACCCCAGAAATAGTACAGTGAATTTAATTTCCTCCAACTTATTATAATTTAATTCTTAAGGAAAACCTAGCACTTAAGAGAAATAGTGAAACAAACATTTTAATACCCAAGTTTAATTCAAAACAGTTCCTTGCAATTCTAAATGCAAATAAAATTATCGCAGAATTTTCTCTGTGGCTCTTCTGCAATTTTATTTAACTGCATCTAGTATTTACTCTAAGTAAAATACAAAGTATTTCCTGGGTAACTAGTATTAGTAAGGGAGGCGAGGTAATGAAATAAAATCAGTTATTTTTGCTTTAGACATGGAACAAATGGTGGGAATATCGGAATAAAAAGTAGCCTATTTTTTCCAGACGTCCAGCTAACTCGTACAAAATGTAATTACTCAAAGCCCAGCGGTTGTTATTTCGAGATTTTATCCCTATCCCGTGGGAATATCAACATAAAAATTAGCCTATGCATTGAAATAATAACCACTATCTACCTACACCACCACCACTATCTATCTACATACCAAATTTCATCCAAATCCAAAGCTGAAGGAAGGAACCAGTGACTTCAATCGCCAAAAGAAGCAACAGCTAGACCCTCCCTCTGCGAAGTAATGCCTAACGGCGGGCCCGCGGAGGAAATAGAGGCAGATGACAGAGGATGAGGTTTTTAGTCGGTAGGGGAATCAAACCGAGTCCGACATACCAGGCAACGAACATCAAGTCCTGACGATACGTAGAGGTATTTTCCGAACCTCTATAAAAAAAAAACACACACACACACACACAAACTTTCGCATTTATAAAATAAGTAGGAAGTAGGGTTTTAAATGGACTAAGTCAAATAAATTTAATAAACACCAACCCACACACAGTGCACCAATTCTTGCAACTCACACTGAACAATAATAGGTGTACTCGTAGACCTTGTATTGGCAATTTTTGAGTCACATCATGATCCCAGCCTATAAATGACCCATTGCTGGGCACAAGCCTCCTCTTATAATGAGCTGTAGTTCCCACACGGACTCAGTGCGGATTGTAAACTTCACACACACCATTGAATTATTTTTGTTCGACTGGATGGAAAACGAGCAAGTGGGTCTCCTAATGGTAAGAGATCACCGCCGCTCATAAACATCTGCAACACCAGGGGTATTGCAGATGCGTTGCCAACCTAGAGGCCTAAGATGGGATACCTCAAGTGCCAGTAATTTCACCGGCTGTCTTACTCTCCACGCCGAAACACAACAGTGCAAGCACTGCTGCTTCACGGCAGGATTAGCGAGCAAGATGGTGGTAGCAATCCGCACGAACCTTGCACAAGGTCCTACCACCTGCATTTTTGCAATTGCTTCACTTTGCTTTGTTGAACAAAACTTTTTCTCGTCAGTGGTTTTGGGTTAGTCTCACTTCATCTAAAAAGCAACTGGTCTATGTAGCATGTGGTCTAAAAAGCAGCTGGTCTAAGTAGCAAATGGTCTATAAGGCAACTGGTCTAAGTAGCAAGTGGTCTATAAGGCAACTGGTCTAAGTAGTAAGTGGTCTAAAACGCAACTGGAAGCTGGTCTAAAACGCTTTTCACCTAAAACGCAACTGGTCTAAAAATACAACTCGTCTATAACGCTACTCGTCTAAAACGCTTCTCGTTTAAAATGCAACTGGTCTATAACGTTTTTAGTCTAAATCTCATCTCGACAAAAATGCAAGTGGTCTAAACACAAATTAGTCTCACTACCATACGTATGAAATGTTTTTGAGTAGGCTTCATTACGACTTCACACTAATATTATAAATGCGAAAGTTGGTGTGTTTGTTACAATCACTAAATAGCATAAAATAAAATTAATTAACAACATCAAAAAGCAATGCTCGCTTTGCTCGTGGTTGAGTCCCAGAATCCTTCGCTTGCTCGAGTTTCAATTATAAGCACTCGTGCCAAACAGTAACTTTCCACCCTTGCATAACAAATAACTATTAGACAAGCTTTTATTTAACTTTACGATTGGGCTCAAATTTGCTATACATGCGTATATTTGCTGACAATGTAATAATATGGTACCATAGAGCTGAACTGATGATGGAGTAACGAAACAATAAGATAGTCCCGCCGTGTTTGGGCTCATCACAATTGCCTTGATTAAGCAAAGGAAAGTATGCACAGTCGGCAATAAAAGCTTGTTTTAAAAAATAATTTTAGACATGAACGTATTTCTTTATCGTATGTTATATAGCTAGTAGATAGGCATAATATAGGTCTAAGGAATAAAATATTTCTTCATATTTAGACCAAGTGGCGTTTAAAACCGATTATCAGGTAGCTTAAGACCACTTGTTACTTAGGCCATCTGCGTTTTAGACCTATGGCTATGGTGTCTTAGGCCATTTAAGTTTTAGACTACTTGCTACTTAGACCAGCTGCTTTATAGACTACTTGCTACTTAGACCAGCTGCTTTATAGACCACTTGATAATTAGACCAGTTGCCTTATAGACCACTTGCTACTTAGACTAGCTGCTTTATAGACCACTTGCTAATTGGACCAGCTTTCTTATAGACCACTTACTACTTAGACCAGTTGCTTTTTAGACCACTTGCTACTTAGACCAGTTGCCTTATAGACCACTTGCTACTTAGACCAGCTGCTTTTTAGACCACATGCTACATAGACCAGTTGCTTTTTAGACGAAGTGAGACTAACCCGCAAATCGCAATTAACCGATTTTCGGCTGCTTAAGTGCATTAAAAGTAACCAGCTCCTAGACTATGAGTGTAATCCAAACCATAAGATAGCATCACCTGGTCTGCTTGTAATTCGTTCCGTAAATAATGAACCATTAATTTAGTGGGAGAGTATCTCGCGTAAAATGGTATAAAATGTGGTCGTTAAAGCGTTTTACACTTGCTTGCACGTGGGTAATTTTATTAACCGAACAAGAGAAAAATGAGGGTAGTGTTGATCTTTCAAGCATTTGGGTTATGCTACACATAAAGCAAGATTATGTTCTACAGACATATTATTTTGATCTGAATAATCGACATCTACCACCGCCCGTAATGACTATTATGCTGGCTGAAATAAGCCCTACTTTTCCAAACACGATGATTTAGGGTTGTCTGCAATAATCTGGTTTAAATTTGAATGACGATTATAGACTTTTTTTGTTTTCAAGCTTTGTCCAAACATTTTTTAAGCAACAGGCTATAACAGATATATATTTTTTAATACTAAATATAAGACATCCACTGCTAAACAAAGGCCTCGCCCTTAGAACGCCACAATGAACTTCAACTCGCCACTTGCATCCACTGGTTGCTCGCTACACTCTCGATGTCGTGAGTCCACCTAGTGGATGGCCTGTCAACGCTTCATCTTCCGGTTCGTGGTTGCTAATCGAGGCCTTTGCACCCTGAACGGTTATCTGTTCTTCGAGCGATGTGGCCTAACCATTGGTACTTCAACTGGCATATTCTTCGAGCCTTAAAATATGTGTTTTTTCTTTAAAGTATCTTTTACTAACCAATCTTGGCATTTAGAAAATTAACAGCAATATTCAGATGAACAAAATACCGATTACAGAAATATTCTTGTTTTAATTATTATATTTATGTATTTGCCATTGCTAACTAAACTTCATAATTACGGATAATACGCAGAGTTCCGTACAAAGGGCTCCGTAAGCCATTTCAGTGTACGGTTATGATTATTATAGAGATGGACTTTATTGAAACGAATCTAACTGCCACATTCTGAGTCCGCAATCATCACTAATGGATTCTAAAGTCGTACCATTTTCGAACGACTTCAAATGGTGTTTTGAAAGTATTTCAATTACTAAGGCTTTGCTGCTTATTTGTTTGTCTGTCGGCCACGTGATTGTATCTCCTAAATTTAAAAACACATCAATAGTACCTAAGGACTGTTGTCGAATGTACTATAAGAAGTAAAAATTTAATGAACTAGTCGTTATTGATAGAGTAATATAAAAGGTAGATTAGATACTATAAAAGAACTAAAAGTTCATTAAAATAAAATAAACTAAAACTATAATAAATCTAAAAATGCGGCATGGTACCAAAGATGCTGGCAACATTTCCCCGCTGATATTAAATATAATGACCCGGATAACTCACGTCTTAAATCGAGTTTAGCTCGACATGTTTCGGGCTAATCCGTAGCCCTTCGTCTTCGGAGCAACGCGACTCAGCGGCTGCTGCAACACGCGCACTGCGCGCCGCCGCTCTGCTCGCGCGACTACCCGACGAAACTGACACCGGCACACAACTACCCGCGTTTTCGAGATTAGTCGTCGGCCGAATTTCAACCGGGATAGTGGTTGGACGGTACCTCCGAGTTGGAAAACGGTGTTAAATACTCGTGCTGCGTCATCGGTGTGTGTGAACGTACCTTTACAGAGCGATGTTGTTAGTGTTGTGTGCTACCCTACATTTGACAGTTGTAATGATGATGAAAACGCGGGTAGTTGTGTGCCGGTGTGCCTAAACTCGATTTAAGACGTGAGTTATCCGGGTCATTATATTTAATATCATTAAAATAAAATAAACTAAAACTATAATAAATCTAAAAATGCGGCATGGTACCAAAGATGCTGGCAGCATTTCCCCGCTGGATCATAAAACTGATATTAACTAGTTAATAACAATTTTTTTGCGCACCCGCGACGTAATGCTATAAGAGTTTATTGATTGTAGGTACTATATAAGAGCTTATACCAAATTTATCAAGTTTCTAGAACAACCGTAAGTACCCTATAGGTGTTTCTATTACGGGAATGATTGTTTTTTTGATGGCTATATAGATATTTATTTATTTATCTTTTGATTCATTGATGAGAAGTTAATAACTCAGTATTTGATAAAAAATTCAGCTTGATGCCTCCACGCATTCCTGATAAAAGTGGTTAAAAGACAAACAAATAGATAGAAGGACAACAAATGGTTTCGCTTTTTACTTTTGGGGTACCTAACCTACGGATCCCTAAATATCGAGAATCAGAGTGTGAATTCTAAACTTCTGGATCTCCAAGAGAAAGCTAAGCGAGAGTAAGTAAAGGCAACAAACGATGACGTCACATAAGCCAAGTAGTGCCTCTAGTTTGTGAAGCGCAGATCTCTATTACGTTCGGCAGTAACTGCGGATCGTACGCCTGTGTTTACACCCAGCGCCTGGAGCTTGCGTTGCAATGTCTTCGGCGGTGAAACAATCTACGTAGGGTTGGCAAGTATCAAAATCAAAACTAATATTGTAAAATGATTCACTATATCGCATGTTGAGAACGAAAGTGACCCAACAAAAAAATTTGCAAAATTGAGTTATCGAAAATACAAACTGAGACATGGATGCACAGAAAAAGCAGAAAAAGGGACCAGCACTGGGAATCGAACCCAGGTCCTCAGCAATCCGTGCTGCGTGCCCCTACACCACCGCTGGACAGGAATCTAGACACGAATTTTTCCTATGCATACATATCTCAGGTTGCTTATTTCTACTACGCTACTTAAGCAGCAGCACTAACGACATCTATGTTTCGTCGAGAGACGTCACATTCTTTCGGAACTAACCGTGTGAACCGGCGTGAGCGGCCCAGACAAGAGATGTCGCTACTAAGCAATCAAATTATGATTGGTTTTTTGGAGTCTTTTTGTCGTGTGGTTTTTAGTGGGAAGACGCTCGTAGTCCCGCCCTCATACCCTTCTCGCTGGATGCTAAGGCGCATCATCCACTACTTAAAAAAGTAACAAGTGATGTCATCACCAGTAGTGCTGATTGTTTATGAAGCGCAGAGACCTCTATTACGTAAGGCAGCAGCGGATCGTACGTCTGTTTACATCCAGCGCTTGTCTTAGGCGGTGAAACAATCAACGCAGGGTTGCCAAGTCTTACAATACAATGAGTCTTTATTAAACACCATACCTATAGTAAGTATGTTTACCGTACATATAGAAAGTTTTCTAATTAAGGCAAGCAAGGTAAGCAGTCTTGTATAGGGATATGTAACGAGTTTATTTAATTGAAATTAAAATTTATATTTTATCTGGACAACCAGATAGCTTAGTGGTTAGTAAAATTAACTCATACACGCTTACATAGTACAAAATCAAAAAATAAGAATGGGTTGAATTTATACGAAAGTTGTAAAATGAGTTGAAAAATCTGCCTTAATTTCCATTACGCGTACTTTATTGTAACATATTACGGTTTAGAAGAAAACGGATTTTAAAAGCAAAACAACCAGGTACACAGCAGATGAATAGCGAACGTAAGGTCATTTTCATTATTTTTTTTCTGAAAATATTTGTAATTTTACTGATTGAAACTGGTGTTGCTTCATAAAAGTGTATATCCACCGAACAGCCTGTATGTATTGTCGGGTTTTGATTCAACTTATAATAACTTTTAACAACTTCCAGTGACAACCCTAATCAGCGAATTGTACGAACGGATCCGAATGTCGACGAACTCTAGAATAAATAAGGGCGCTTGCCGTTTGTCGCGAACATAAACAAAACAGTGCAAAGGTCCTTATACAATGTTATAGTTCGGGCATCGCGATTTGTCTTGTATCTAGATGAAAATTTAGTAGGGTTGCCACCTTATTACTCAAAAAAATGCAAAACTTTTACTTTTTTATTTATCAACAGAGAAAATATTGCATTACGGAACTTTATCAATTTCGTTACACTCTCCTACTAATGTAAAATACTCGTAGCGACCCACCCCGGCTTCGCAAGGGTATGATTTTGAAAGAAAAGCTGAAAAAAGAAAGGTCTCAAAAAAAAATTCCCTTTCCCCAAAACTATACCCACGCAAAGCCGGGGCGAGTCGCTTTCCACATGTATTACATACATAAACCTAATTGAAAAAACTATGCCTGTTGACTTGGGACAGCGGCATGTTATCTCCACTAAATACTACCGACATACTCTATATTTGCCTAAAGGTGTTCCGTCACTCATTTTACCCCTTAAAATATTGAAATACAGCGTGTTTTTTGATACAACAACAAATTTTCCGGGTAGTTATTAAGGGTTATAAACATCCTTTCAATGTTTTATTTAAAAATGGTACTTTTTTCATCATAAAATAAATTAAGTACCACTCAATGTATCACACGTGATCACTGTTTTGTTTTTATTTGAAACGTCGCACTATCATATATTATTGTACGCGTTACATTACTGCTCGATATCTTTTTAATTACTTATGATCCGCAAGTTAATACCAAATTCAAAATTGATTGCGACACGCTTCACAGGGTCAAAACCAACGTCTGGTTACTTTTTGTGAATGTTTAAAAAATACACGATGTATATTTGCCTAAAACAGTTCCATTACTCATTTAACAACTTAAAATCCTATTAATATTACAAATGCGAAAGCTTGTGAGCGTATGTGTGGTGTGTGTGTGTGTGTGTGTGTGTGTGTGTGTGTGTGTGTGTGTGTGTGTGTGTGTGTGTGTGTCATGTTTGTCACTCCTTCACGCGAAGCGGCTGGACGGGTTTTGTTGAAATTTGGTATCTGGAATAATCTGGATAAAATGTCAAAATATCATCCGCTGGGTATAGACTCATGAAATTCGGCAGGGTTATTAATACTGCAACGTCAAGAAAGACCTCGATGTAATTTTTGGGAATTCTCAAGGGAATTTAGTAAATAGTAGGAACTTCAATTCAACTACTGTATTTTATGTTTAACGCGTGCGACGCCGCGGTTAAACACTAGTCAAAGTCAAAGTCAAAATATCTTTATTCAATTTAGGCTATAACAAGCACTTATGAATGTCAAAAAAAAAACTAGTATTAAAGTAAAATATAAGTCAAAGTAGCGCATAACGAAAGCTTTACAGCGTCTCCTAAAAACCAAAACTCATAATTATATTTCTCATAAAATTGCCAAAAACGTGACTCGTTGGATTACACACGCCCTGTTTAACAAAGAATCGGGATGGCCGGCACTGATGAAATTTAATAACACGGGTGAGAGCTTCTGTTTGCGGCCATAATTTTTGCTTGAAAAACTTCTACGCTTAATAAATGTTATTGGTATTTTGTTTTTGGTCCTTATGAAATATTAAATCGTGGGGCCACTGGTTCGGTTCAAGGGACATTTAATTACTTATGGTGAGATGGATATCGTAGGGTTCCGTAACTTGGTAGTTCTACGAGCGTTTCAACCGCTACCGGTTTCCTGGTAGCAAATATAAATAACAAACGCTGAGCTTAGAGTAATGAAATTTGGGATGGTTGTTTTTAATCCAACGAAGATGAACCACGATGTAATTT